>NW_009940244.1:2085-21855 GCF_000696875.1 Nestor notabilis
GACAATAAAATCTTTACCATGTCAGTAGCAAGGATTAGCATTGCTTAGCAGCCATTTATTTTGGTATTAAAGAGATACAGAAATTACAGCTGTGTGGCAAACCATGCCACACAATTGTGGCAATTGAATGCAATTAGTGCTGAAGGATAAAAATAACATAAATCCAAGAAAGGTGGTTGGAAGCCAGTCTTACTTTAGAAACTGTTCTTCCTCAAAGTAACTAAACTAAATCAGCTACTAATAATACAGTGACCTTCTGAGAGATTCAGCCCATAGATGTGATTTACCCTTGATGTGTCCAGAAAGCAGTGCTCTAAAAGGATAAGCAAAAGCTTCAGACAGGGTTTTTTTGTAGCTTATGGTGCTATTGATCCTTCACTGGAAAGGGGACAGGAGGTATATGCTGGGATCGTACTTTTAATATGAAACTCAAGGTAGGCCTGGATATACATCAGATCCTGAGAAGTAGAAAGCACTCCAGTTTCAGACTGATCCATGTGTCTGAGTCTGTTTATTAATTGTATTTTCAGGTCTTAAGGAATTAATATTGCTCCCCTCTACAGGGAAATAAAAAAATAAAAAAAAAAAAAAGAATCTGTTCCTGCTTGTATCATGATGGTTAGGTGCAACAAAGCTCTGTTGAATAAAAATCTTGGCTGAGAGTATGGCTGTAAGTACAGCTGAACCTGCTAAATAGCTGCTGGCTGAGACAAAGGCCAGTCTTGCTCCCCTTTCTGCCTCCCAGTCAAGCTCTTTCTTTTTTGGGTTCCAGCACAGGCTCATTACACTGGGGTCCTGTTCAATAGCAAATTTGTTCAGGGAGCTGAACCATCAGTAGTTAGGGTACAGTTGTGTTAGCTCATTGTTTGGGACTGGTTCACTGTGAGACAAATGACAGGGAAATAAGCATAAGAAAAATGGTGGGACCACTTGGCTGCAGCTAGGGGTTAGTTTTCCTTAGCTGCAGTATGAAACTGCATATTAGTTGCATATAAACATATAGGCATATACACAGATACAAATCTACTAACAGACTTTAAAGAAGCAGCTGTATCAGTAGAACTGGACATTAGATGGACATAGCTTTGCTGTCTTTATATTTACTGACATCTGCTGTCATTTCCCTTTTTCTGTTTTCTTCCTCTTCTCCTCTGTGACTGTCACATTTCCCAGCAGTATGACCCAAACATTAGATCTAGATCTATGTCCTAAGCCAACTGATCTCCGAACATTCTGGGGAAAATAAAAGAATCCTGTGCCATCCACAGCAAAGGCGACTTGCAGGAAGGCAGGCATTTGAAGGCTGTGACTTTAGCCATGGTCCTGTGCAGTGGGTGTACTAGAGCAGTTCTATCATACCCCTATTTTGCTAAAAAGCTATGCAGAGACAGAGATCAAATATTGGTCTCCTGACTGTCTGAACCACTTAACAACTAGCTGTGGTTTGGACCATAGTATCTCACTTTCTAGGGCTATGTCAGTGTCCTTTGTCATACAGACACGTCTGTCTGGCTTTTTTTTAGCAAAATAGATATAGCTTATGTGATTTAGAGAAAAATCTCCAGGGAAAATTGCTCTACATATCCCACAGCAGTAATTTAATCCTAGCCCTTTTAAGCAATGATCACCTTTTGTACTCTCTCTGATGAGTCAGGTACTTAGTTCAGTGTGCAGGACTTGGGTGAGGACTCCCTTCCCCACAGCTTATGACTGACTTGAGTAGGTCCTGCCCCTGCAGATGTGAGATTTTATTTCTCCATCCATGAAGAGGCTAGGTTCTTGGGTAAGACCTAAGTCACAGCCAAGCCCAATTTATGCACACAGAGAAAGAGAACGCTGCTCGGCAATTAGCTAATACTCTTGATCTTGGCATTAGGTCTGTGAATCTGGTTGAAGTTTGAGTTGAGATCACGGAGTGTGTTTCCATGCTTATTTTTCTTCAGTCAAATCAGCTACTGAAAGAAAAGGGCATTTTTTCTGATTCATTGCTGAATAAAACCTCAGGTTGTATTCTGGCACCCCTGCATACTAGATACCTTTGTGTTTGTCCAGCAATCCTAATGCATTTAGATTAATAATGAGGACATGACCTCAGGAAAGCGAAAAATATCTGGGTTGTCATGAGTCTTTGGAAGTGTAGTTCTCTGGGATTAAAGCACCACTTAATAGTGAAAGTGATAAAACTTTGAAACAATATTAAAGTTAGTACATTGTCTCTTACTCCTTTTGTAAATCTGGAAAGGACTGTGTGAAGAAGCTGACTTTGGTTTAATTGAGACATAGCAGAAGGTAGTGTTCCTCTGATGTTACTTTAATTACAGCAGAAGGGAAAACAGCAACAGCAGAAAGTACTTGAGTGGTAATTTCAGCAGGTGCATCAGCAGTAATAAGAAATCTCATTCTTTCTTATCATTGCCAACAGGGGGGATATTGTTCCTTCAGTCCTTTGCAGTGAATCACCAGATTATCACAAATCAGTCCCTAAGTGCTATTTCAACAGCCTGAATTTGGGAGACCAGCAATTTTCTGATCTACTCTTTATCTGTTCATTTAAAAAAATGGCTCTTTGCAGTGAATAATATGGGAAATAAATTCCTACCTCCTCCTGCTGCTACCATTGACACATTACTTGTGGGGACCATTATCTCCCTGATGTATACAATGCAGTGATGTTCAACCACTACATGTCACCATGAAGACTAAAATGCTAGCCATACTAATTCTAGTGCAATAGTGAACAGGAAATGAGAAGCATGAGATGAATCTAGAGGTCAGAAATGTTTATTAATTGTCCACATTAAAAGGATGTTCATTTAGAGTGGATAGTAACTGGAACTGATTGATGGATGTATGAAAGGACAATATTTCTTTAAAAGTCATTTGTTTATTTATTTTCTTTAAGATGCTAGAGCACATACCCTTAATGAGAGGGAGCTCCAACTGGTCACCAGAACTGAGCATTAAATAATGAGTGTATGTTCCAGGTTGGTGCAGGCTTTAACAGCAACTAAGTGTAACAAAGATACAGGCTCAAAATATCTTAGGTGCATCTCTGGATTCTTTTAAGAGCTGAAATTAAAATTTCAAAGGATTAAAGTAATCTTCATTTTCAAGCTCTAAAAATATATATATATATTAATATTCTCACATGGAGAAAAGAAAAGCTTTTCTATCCTTTGGAGTATCCAAGCAAAACACTGAGGGTGGAAACTACTGCAACCATGCACTTCCACTCCTGCATCCCTGTGTCAGAGTTGTCTGAAATATATTTGAAGATACAATGTTATCAGTTAGCGAGACTTTATTTTTTTTTAATTTTTTAACAAATACAGTGTCTAGTAGCACCTTTAAGCACTGGGATCCACTGAAATGAAATGTTTTATCAGAAGTTTCTTTCTTTTTGAGGTAAAGCAGTTTCCAGGCAAAAACCCCTGATAGCTAATGTCAATAACTCAACACTCACATATTCCCATCTCTTTTTGGTGTTGAAGCTAAAAACATATTTTACAGAAAAGGTAGTGCCTTTTTGAGTAGGACAAGGACAAGGACAGTGAACAAGCTATTGATCTATTTCATAAAGCAGCTGATGCTGCTGAAAAAGACAAACTCCTGCTCATTCAAATGAATTCCCCTTCCTCCTCTGTCCTGGTACCTGACTCAACTGTAGCTATTGTGAAGTGTCATCAAAAATGTTAAAATTAGATTACTGGAGATATTCTTTTAAATCTCTTGAATAACAGTGGGCAAAATAACCCAGACTATGTTTCTATAACATAGCATAGTGTTAAAATTGGCTTACATGTAATTGATTTCTCAAACCTGAATAACTAGTGTCAACTTTCCACAAAAAGCAGTGATGTGTTTGTCAGTGATGCTTGTGGGATGAAAGTAAATATTACATACCTGGGCTGAAATGGGCATTCCATATCACAGAAGTTAACTGGAAAAGATACCCATGAGATGGAACAACTGCCATTTCTTTCAAAATCAGAGAAAAGGTTCTCGTTGGGCCATGATGACTGAATTTCAGTAAATGACTTTTCAGTTTTCCTAAATAAGTTAGTATTAAAGTGACCTTTAAATGTTGAGAAAGGCCCTAAATTAACACATTTTACTAATGTAGCTGGTTTCAAATAAAATCTGACATATTTGTGTCCCTGCCCTGATGAAAATTAAGAGCTGTTTAATCTCCAGATGTCTGTTTAAGCCTTTATTTGGATTTATTAAAAAGTTCTTATTTCTTATTCCCTGCCTTAAAAATTCTGTATCACAAATGCAACATAAAATTTGGAGGCTAATAGCTGAACTATACATATGAATTCAGAGCAAAAGGAACACAGCAATTGCGCAGTTTGTCTCTTCCCACACATTTTAATGACTGATTGTTTAACACACTAGTTAAGCCTGATTAGGCATGTTAAAACTTTACATAAAATCGGAAGTACAGCATCTTAGTATATTAAAATAACAAGGGATAAGGTCTGTTTGAAATGGCTGGGGAGAGATTTGCTTTATACTGTAAAATGAGTTTTCATGAAACTCCTACATGGAAATGAGAGGTTGGGTTAATGGCTCTTTTAAGTACTCTAGTGAACTAGTTTTAAAAACTAGTGCTTACTTTGCAATTGCCCCTGCATAGCACACCTTGCATTTTCATGCAACATTTTCCTGTGTCATGTTGCATAACCCACGGGGTTTTAAACTTTTTATCCAAAAATATGTTTTGTGTGACTTGGGTATTAGACACCTTTGGTAATGGGAAGTGAATAATATTTCCCTGCAGCACAACAAATTCAGATATAGATTTATATTCACAGACATCTTTATTTTATAGTGTATATTAATTTGAGGTAATGAATTGATTAAAACGATTTGCATCAGTGGAGAATGAAGTCTGTCACCTATATGCAGAAGCTTGGAGCTTAAGCTCAACTAAGCATTTAAAGATTTTGCTGTTTCTTCTTTGCTAGCTACTTACACACTTTCTGCTCTGCCCAAAATGGAATAGATGCTGAGTCTTTATGTACAATTGGGGCAACTGTCATTGAATATCCATAAAACCCATTCACCACTCTTTATCCAAATTAGATAATTATGAAGCATATGGAGAAAAAGAAACAGTAACTTAACTTTTGTCATAATTTTTTTTTAAGCAATTTCTTCAGGAATATGGGTGAAAATTACAGAGAATAAAAAGGTTGGTTTGTGGTGGGTTGGTTTTTTTTTTTTTGTGTGTGTGGGGGGGTGGGTTTGGTTGTTTCTTTGGTTTTTTGTTTTTTGTTTTTTTTTTTTTTTCCCCTCCAGATCACATAGCTTCTGCAAATCCCCTGTACAAAGTTTCTGCAGGCTGACTTCCAAGCCTGTCTTGATACTTAGGAATATTCTTATGATCTCCATCCCTGTTTGGTCATTCCTTTTGTGTCCACATAACAGCATGGGGTCCCATAGTTGAGATGAAGTTTTTTAAAGTAGTTGCAAGCTCATGAGAAGACGTGCGTAACTACCATGTCCTCGACCTTGTTTGAGCTCTCTCTTTCTCATGCCCTATGTATTGAGGTATCTAACATGGGGTATGGATTCTGCTTAAGTCCTAGTTTGGATGGAGCCTCAACTGCCTGTCTCAGCACAGTGTGCCTACAACCTGGTGACTCTGTACACACTAACAACAGGAGTAATGAGGGACAGGGCAGATCATGATAGGTTCCATTTTCCTCCTGCATGCCACATGTGAGGTGACAACTGCATATGCAGAGAGAGAGTTTGCTCTCCAGAATGCTACTCCTCTGGCCTTCAAGAACATGCATAGAGTTATATCAGTTTGTTGATGTATTTTCCCTTTCCTGATAGGAATAAAGAGAGTCTAGCTGACTAAAGGAAGAATTTCTAATAAGTATATCCCTTTAAAATGAATCACCATAGGCAAAGCTCTCATACATAATTCTGTTCAATATATGTAAGCCTATTCACCAGTTTAACACTGTTTAAATGGGAATTATACCCTTCTGCTTCCAGGCAGACCTTTAAAATCAAATGGTACAAATGATACATGGCATATTCACTGGTTGCAATCAAGATAAAGCTTGGATGCTATGGTGCTTTTTAATTGGTAATGTCTATGGATTCATTCCCTAAGGGTCTGAGAAATGGAACCATAGAATATTTTGTTAGTAGGCTTAAATTCATCATATATCTCTGCTGGGAGGTTTCTAGAGGTCTGCAAATTTAAAACAAATTGAAATCAACCTGCATTAGGTCATTATATAAAAGGAGGGACAGAAGGATGACAAAAAACCCCAAAACCAACTTATGTCAAAGCTTTATTTGGAAATCAGAGCTCTTTATTTGAAACATAAAAGTGTATGAGTTAGTTAGAAAGATGATTATTGTGTTTTCATAGGTATCAGAAGAACTAGTGGTCCAGTCTGTGCTTGTTAAATGAAACACAGAATACCTAGAGAGGGTAAAAGGCTTGTCTGGCAGGTAAGGGAGATGGAGGAAGGGAGAGGAAGGCTGGACGTTGGCTGAGTGCTGGTGTCAGCCTACCTACAAATAACCTATATAATGATGAGATTTAACTGTATTGTACTTGCTGTATAATTAATTTATTTAAGTCTTAGAGAAGCGTCTTTGTCATTTTATATCTAAATAAATCCCTTCATCCATTAAGGGGAAATGCAGTATTTTGGGGGGTGTGCATTTTTTGAAAGCTCGGGCACTTAACTGAATCTCCAGGTGGACAGCTTTCCTGCTGCAGTTTAGTATCAAAAACTCTACCTGGCAGTGGCACTGCCCTGCAGTGCCTTTTCTGCATAACTAAGGCAGCTTCTGCTGGGCAGAGCATGACTCAGACTTCAGCAGTCCCTCTCCTGGCCGAGTGTGTGAACAGCTATTCCTGAGCTCCAGGAGACAATTATTTTACCCTGATGCTTAATTGCTTTTCGCTGAAGAAAGGCATGTATTCTAGCTTCAAGGTTTATGAACTTTCTGCTGCATCTGTCACTGTATTTTCTTCTTTAAAATAAGGGTATTGTGTTTTATAAAATCAGAGAATAATATTTTGCACAAACTTTTCTGTTTTTCTGGTATATAATTCTGGATAAGGAAATGGAAGTGAGTGGATAGTGATTGCAAGCTACTCTTTTAAATGCATTCCATATAAATAACAGCCCAAAGTCATTGCAAACTGGTCTGTGCTCTGTATTTAGTCTTATCTATTTATCTTATTTTAAGATAAACAAGGTTGAAAAGAAGACTGTAGACTTCTTTAGGGAATACACCCCCTGTAAGAAGGGAAGAGGTGGGGGACTCCTGACCATTGAGAATGGCATTGTCAGATTGCACTGTAGGAAATCTATAAATGTGAAATCCAGCTTTAACATAGCAAAACAACAGTACCCAGTCCAGCGAGTAAAGAAGCTTTTTCAATTGAGTAAATACTTCTGCCTCTCTTCCACCTTTGTAAAACTGACTTGTCCCTACTAAAAAGCACGTGTGTTCCACATTTTCTTGTTTCAATGACATACAATTCTACATTCAGGTATCTCTGAACCTCTGGTTTCTACTTTTAGCCTTAGATATCAAAGTTCCTAATTGAATTTGTGAGATAATTTTCTTTCCTTATTATGGTCTTCCATTAAGCTTTCTCATTTCTCTGAGATTTATTATCTATCCTTTGCTTGCCAGTGGCTAGAATATATTTGCCATTTACTCTTGAAAGGTCCAGGTATAGTAACAGGGATATGGATTCTAATCACATTAATTCTTAAATGGCTTTGCTAACCTTTTTCATTAATTTTTTACTTTCTTGGTCCCTTTTGGGATGGAAATGAACAATGCTCATCTGCTTAATCAAAATCAGCCCTAATCAATCACAGTTTTGTAGAGTGCGTGTATATATATATATACACACATATATATATAAAAATCATGGCTCACTGATGGAGAAGGAATAAATTTGAGTAGCATTTCAAAGAAATTACAGTGATGCTGTAGGACTAGTAATTCTTACTATACAATAAAGTTATAATAAGATGTTATATTATTAAAAATATTGTTTTAAAAATACTTCAGCAGTTTCATAAAAATACTCTCTCATTCGGCAGAAAATCTCCACACTTGATCTTCATCCATGCATACATTTTCATGAAACTTGAGAAACTTCACTTACTTCTGATTTATGTAAGCACTTATTTTACCCTTCTGAGGCATTCAGAATGCATATTGTTAGAAAATATACAACTGTGATATCACTGAATCCATATTGAGCACCAAGTGGGGAAAATCCTAAGCTTATTAAAAAAGGGAATGAGCTGTAGTCTGTTCTCTATGTCTTTGGAAGAAGGTAGAGTTTGTCTCAACCCACTAAGAAATCTTAAAAATAAGTCATTATATGTTTCAAAACTCTGGAGTAGACATGGTAAATATTTAGCATAATCAAAATGCTTACCCAACATATTTTAATACTACATCTTTTTCTTAACCATAACCAGCTGACACAGTAAGGCTGCCTGAAAAAGCGCAGGTCTCGTGTATGTTTGAGATGGAATCAATATAAATTATTTGTTCTACTAAAACCCAATTTTCTGCAAAGACAGGTCTGTCCAAAAACTTGACAGAGGTGGCATTTAAATACCTGTGCAATAGAAGTTATCACTGTTGGCAGGCTGACATTCATCAAGCTCTTATGATAAAGTTCACTCCTCAGTTTTGTACCATGTTTGTTGTAATGTTATTCCTACCATTAATTAGTTTTTACTTTTCTTCTACCACCAAGCAATAGTGCTGAAACATTCATGATGCATAGAGGTAAAATGCATTACTCTGCTCTTGCCTAAAGCTTTCCCAGTCAATGCTCTCTTTCAGTAGATCATACCGCTTAGGATGATGAAAGAGGGCTTTCCAGTCAATACTTTCAAAGTTAAAAAAAAGAATATAAAACACGTCCTAAAATAGCAAACACCCAGAAAAGAGATTGCTGTTCTAAATGCTGCTTTGCTTCCTTTTGCTTACCAGCTACTGTGTTTGTCCCTCTCTCAGTCTCCTCTTCCACTTTGCCAGAAACCGTCTAATTTCTTGAGTATATCTATTAAGGACTTGTGGATACCCACTCCTTTTGTCCTTCAGTGGCAATACCTCTTTTTTACTTTCATGTTTTCTAGAGACACCTTATCAGAGTTTCCTTTCTCTCTTTGCCCTTCCTTCCCCAGCCTTTGCTATAGTAGGCACAAGAAGACAAGTCTCAACTTTCTGCAGCAATACAAATAGCCCTGTAATTTCAGTGGCCCTTTTGAACACACATTTCAAGTTTCAATTTCTCCTTCTGAAACAGCAGTTTAAAAATTAATCCTTAATATTTCTGAGAGGGTCACAAAAGCATCTTATACTCAAATTTTATTCCCCCTGCAAAAAACTTCCTGGTGTGTTCTAGGATCACATATATTTTATGGTGCCACTTTACATTAGTGATTCAGAACCATCTTTCTTCTCTGTTTCTGATTAATGAACACCGAATTTAGCAGCACTATAAAAGGAGCTACTTCGAGATGTGGGACACACTGTACAATGAAGACCCTGCCACAGTGGAGCAGCCACCAGGAACACAGCCTGAAGGGAGCTCAGCATGCCTGGACTCCTGCATTGTTCCTTCAGCAATCTCACTGAATCCATGGGCCTATTCGTAGTGCAGTAGTAGTGGTCACTGTCTCCTGAGTAGACTTTGAGAATCTTAAGGAATCTTGTCCTTCTACAAATATGAGAGTTGTTCTTTTCTCTTCCCTATCACTTTGTACACACAGGTTTATTCCTTTTTCTCTTGTCTTTGATGTTTCATGACTTCTGAAAAGAATAAAGTAATTCACAAGGTCTTAACTACTCAAGGCCATAGTATGCTGTGTTCTAAACTGTTAACCCTGAAGTCTTTGAACTACCCCAATTCAACATTAATTTTCCTGGGTTACTTGCCTTGAGTTAATTAGTTCTCTGTACTGTCTGCCCACATCTTTGATTTGTTTTAGAGGTTTTCTTACTTGCACAGGAAAAGACTTCTTCTTTCTGCATGTGAGTGAAGTGAAATAATGGTCTTCAGTATTCTGCAAGATTATTAATTCAGGAAGTTGAAAATCATATTGTCATTCTCTATGGGGAAACCTATTATTATATCACCATTAAGTACTGATTAAATATTCATTGTCCTTGTATAAATATATTATGCTAATAGTTCTTCCATGATCTTATAATACTTCAGGATTATTCCAAAACCAATACATGTATAAAATACTTTCTTTTTTTTTTAAAATTGATAATGCATTAAATTTCCTCTACGCAATCTATCCAATAGCAGGTATAGGAGAGAGGTTATGGACCACAGGCAAAACATTGGGTTTTTGCAACATGTTTCATAAAAACTGTATAGCCATCATAAAGTTTCCAAGTAGACTCATCGTGATACAGCCAGCATGTAGTAATCTGCATACAAACCTGAATTAATAGCACTAAAGCCATTGTTAGCTGTAGTTACCTCCCATTATGTGTCCCCCTGCCATCTCAAAAGTGCCAATTCTGTTGAGCAATTTTTGTTGCTCATACTGCCAAATTCTACACCAGTAACAGAATCTGAACAACTTCAAAGCTTCTTCACATTTCTCTCCCAAATAACTGCAGTACAGGAATGCTGTCATTCAAGTATAACTTCATTCAAATATAGCACAGGTATTTGGGTGGAATGATGCGCTAATCACTGCCATTCTTCTGAGAAATATATCCAAAGGACTCACCTTCAAATCAGACTCTGAAGTGAAAAGTATTGCAAAGAGTTATGGGCCCTATGAAAGTCAAGAGCATTGGCTGGAATTTTAACACTACAGCTTGGATTGCCAGATGACTGGTATGCAGTGATACATAAGAATTGGAGGAGACATAGTCACAATGTGCAATTGGATGCATGTGATTAAGATTAACATTTTACAAAGTGCATTTATGAGAGAGTTGAAGTACTATGCCTGTAAAAAATAATGAAAATTGTAAACAAGCAGGATTTGTTTAAATAATGTGTTAGAATAGTATCTAGTATCCATTTACATTTACTTTTTCATTTTCAGCCAAATAAAACCATTTGGTGTCATTTGAGGAGAGATACATGGCTTTACAAGTACTATTCACGCCTTTTGAGACATGTTTTCAACACTGTTGGTCTATTAGTGAAGTACAAAATTCTTCAGTGCAAGAATATTTTTTCTGTTTAAGCGATGGAACACCAAAAATTCATTTTCCATTTAAAATAATGTACACAAAATTAGAAGTGTTGAATAATATTTAGCTTTGAAATACTCATTTTTCCAAAGTATTTATGATGTAACAGAGGAGCAACTTGAAGTCTGTGATTTCTTTCTTAAGATGGAACAGGCTGGTAGAAAATGCAGGAAGCTAAGAAGAAAATCACCCTAATAAAGGAAGACTGTTGGGTAAGAGAGATATATTTGAAGAAAAAGTTGTTTATGGTCTTTCGAATACCTGGATTCGTTTGATTTTGTTTGGGATTTTTTTGTTTGTTTGTTTGTTTGTTTTGTGGGTTTGTTAGTTTGTTTGGTTTTTATACAAGATAAGAATGAATTTGAGGAAACACTGTGTTTACTCTGAATTAAAGGCAGACCTGCTGCTGTGCAGAAAAAATGTATTTAATATCCCCCATTTCCTGAATGTACTTGTGAAAGCTGGATTAAGCAACATAAAGGCAGGGAAGAAAGCTGTTCTCTGCAATCCAGAATACTCCAGTGAAAATATGTGAAAGCTACAAGTCTGCCAAATTGGGCTGCAGGTACATCTCTAACGTCGTATAGACAGTGCATGAAGACTACTTTGCATAATTTGTTCAATTTTTTACACATAAGCTGTTGGTGTTTTTTGGTAGGCTGATCTCTTAGTTGACTACTTATTATACTGTAGTCTTTAGGCTCAGAGCAATAAAAAGGTGCTTATGCAAACAGAGCCCCCTGCTAGTCCTTCAAAATTTCAAAAACTAAGTAAGACTCAATTCAGCTACAATTTTTTTCCTTGAAGGGGAACTGTGATTTGGAATCGTAACAGCCATCTATACTTCTCTCTGGAAGTAATCCTGCTGGGCAAATACATAATTTGAAACCCCCAGAAATAGTCAAGGATATGATGATATGAGGTTCCTAATGAACTGTTGCTTGTAGTAAGTGGGAAGCAAAAGAGAGAAGTGGGAATTCTGTGAAGAGTGTGGAGTTCAAATTGGAGATATGTGACTTGGCAAACTAAATTTAAAAAAGGACCTCTGTGTGTGTGTGTGTCTCCAGTCTCTTGCATCCCAGATCAATGCCCCTCTGCCTCTGGTGTTTGTGAGAACAGGTTCAGGTTTTCAGGGAGAGCCAGCACTGGGGAGGATCCTGCCTCAGTTAACAGCTGTGTTTGTGACTCCTGGCTGTGCTCATGCCTGCTTTTTGATACAGCAGCAATTTGGGATTAGCTAAAAGTTTCCTTCATCAGTTGTGGCACCCCATTCCCTAAGAAGAATGGGGAAGGAGCTGCCCCTGTGCCCTTCACAGCATCCTCAGGGCTTCCCAGGTAAAAAAAAACAACCCAGGGACTTACAATACTCCAGATCAAGCCTCTGAAGCCAGACTGTGCAGTGAAGACTAGCCCAGGTTCTTAGACAACAGGGACCATCAGCAAGAGATCAGAGCACAAAGCCAGGTACCATAGCATCCGTTAGAAAGGACATAACAAGTTCTCCTCCAATAATCTTGGTGATGTTGCTAAACTCTTACCCTGGGCACCTCTTTTTGTGTGGCACATGGGAACAGCTCTATCCAGAGCTTTTGGGTAACACAGTGCTTGCTTTGTAGATGATAGCATAATATTTTGCTAGCAGCTGCTCAGTTGCTCTCTCATGTCAAGCAGTTGCTAGCCAGATGCTTACTAGTACAATACTGTGTTGACATGAACTATCTGTCATGTGCAACTATTTATACATTCTCACTGTTAGTGAGGTATAGATAGCTTCGTTTTTCCTTAAAAATCCCTTTGCACTTAAGACAGTTTTGATTCAGTGTTGTGAGAACTAATATTAAAATGCAGCCTAGTTTTCTCCCCGTTTAGAGCATGGGCAGCTACTGCAGACTCACATAAGAAAGAGAAAGTGTGCTTTGGCTTCCCTTAGTGAGTCACCTCTATTTCACTGGTGATTCATTGCTTGAAAGGAGAGGAAGGCAAAGCAGGCCTGTTTACACCAAGTGTTATCCATTTATCTGGTTATTTATTTATTGTAGCTCAGGGCATTCTCAAAGCAATAGAATGTGGCTGGACTGACAGCTGCAGAAGGCGGATGATTTTTCTCAGGTCCTGGGCTGTGCTTGGCACCTGCGTGTATGGAAGTGCGTAGTGATGAAATGAAGAATCTTCACTCGTGTAAAGATCTCTTGCATTGAAATATGGAAGCATGGGGAAAGGATTCGTACTGACATCTTAGGAGCCTGCTAGGAGTGTTTTGTATTTGTGCATCCTCGGGTACTTCAGCCTTCTCCAGCAGGGCTGGCTGAGAATCCACCTAACCAGCTCCTCATGAGCTGGGGTGGTTCTCATCTGCCTAGCTAGGGAGTCTTCTGATCTCTCTAACTGTTGGTGCAGCAAGGGGCAACTTAGGAAACAGCAATACATGGAGCGGGTACTGAAATCCAGCAGTTTGTTTATGCAAATGTCTTTACTATGATTCAGTTGTCATCCTGCATGATATGTCATCTGCAGTGTGCAGAAAAGCTAAATTCTTCCCTCCAATGTATAAAAATAGTATAATGACAATTACTTAACCCAGATATGTTTATAAATAGCTCAATATTTTTGCAAAATATGAGCAAACTGTCACAGGTTACAGCTACATTTATAAGAAATTATGCGGTTTATGTTTTCTTCTAACAAACATGGGATGTGGCACAACACATCCTAAATTTTACTATCTAGACTCCATAGACAAAGAAGGTACATTTGTGTCGACTTAGTATGGAGCAATGAGATTTTTTTGTTGTTCTTGTTGAACCTAGGCAAGACATTTCATGTTAGAACTGTCTTTGGATTATTTGTTGTTAGTGATAGAACACATTTGATGTGGTTTAGCTAATATTAGTCACAGACAGGAGAAAACTCTTTGAAGTTCCGGGAGGCAGAATCATTTTTAAAACACTGAGTTTTTGCCACCCAAGATAAAGTAATCTTGGATCAGCAACAAAAGCTTTCCTGACTAGGAGAAGTTATTGAACAGACTGCTAAATGAATTCTGGCCATTCTTTTAAGCAGCTGAAATTAGGGCAAAGGCTGACATCTTTTATCATGACTTCAGAAAAGCATCCATTTTTAAAAACTCAGATTTTCATTGTCCTGTTAGCAGGAATAATAAAAAAAACCCAAACCCAACAACAAAAACAACCCATGGTTTTTTTCTTCTCAAAACCTGTCACTGCCAGAACTGCCAATTTCAGCAGTTTTCAGGCAACCTGAAGGTCCATATTGTGCTTTTTATTCTAGAGTGACGAAAAGACAGTGTCACAAAAGATAGTACCTTTTAAAACCAGCTTGTCTGGGAAACTTGTCCCTTGTTAATCCCTTTGTTTGCCATATTATATTCCCTTTAGCTTTCTGGTTATTTTTACTAATCTTTCATGCTATTGAATCTCCAGAAGCAGAATTTAAATAATTAAATATTTTAGACATAAAAATATGCTTAGCTGCATCATCTGCCTACAGGCTGCATCATGGTGGGGAAAAGATATGCAGAAACACTCTCAGAAGTCATTAGAGGCCTTGAAGCTTAGGCAAATCCATGGTCATTGATAAATTCATGTATGTTGAACATAATTTAGGATGGCCAGTATTAGCTAGTGAACAGGGGAGATGAGGCCTTTGCAGAAGGAAAGACAACCACTGATGAATGTTGGTATTTCCAAATTCAAAAGTCAGCACCTGGCAATTTTGTGGGAAACACAAGGTGGCAGAAGTCTAGTGTCTCTCCTTTTTTTGTATTCCTGGAAAAAGGATTGATCATAACCGGCCCTATGTCTGTAAAATTTTCTCTGAACATCAATTTCATAGTAGCAATAGAAGAGGATTTGCCTTTGAACTCCAAAATATATTCAAACAAAATGAATCCCACAGTAGGTCCATGTTGTAATGCTGATTTTTAGAAATGCTGTATATTTCTATCCCTCTAATAAAGAAACCCTACTTGCCCCAAGCTGGACAACTGGAACATGAAACGTTACAGATCTGTGTTTCTTTACATGAAAAACATCTTCTTGAGTCCAAAGAATACTCGAGTGAACAGCTGAAAGATAAAATAGACTCTATTTGTACAAGTAACACAAATTTAAAGGTACCTATGAAATTACTTAACCTATATTTGCATTTTCTGCATTCTGTCTTGTCTACCCAGAGCAAAGGTCTTGCTTTGCTACAAACTTACTTTCAGCCTGCTGTAATATGTGAGCTCTCCATAGATGTAAAAAGAAAACAGGAATTTGCAGCTGAAGAAAACTGTTACTTTTATAAACTTAGACCTCCTTTTCCTCCTACTTAAACCACAAGTAATGAACCAATTCTATATATCTGAGCTTTTGCATCCCAGCTGCTGTGTATGTTGCATTGCCCTTTGCCACTTGCAAAGTCCCGTCAAGGAACAGATACTCTGAAAGGATGATGAAAGTGTCACTATTATTGATACATAGCAAAGACTCTCTGCTCATTCTTCCTGTAGACCTGTAGGTGTATTTGGAGAAGATGAAAAATCCTTATGTAGTTTTTAAAGTTCAAATTTGGCAGAAGTATAATATGTAGGATGGGAAAGCTAATTTTAATTTCCTGTTCTGCTGAACTTCCCAGTGCACTTCAGAAAGTAACTTACAGCCAGTTGCACACTGTTGAATTAAAGCTGGCACTGGCCATTTACTTCTGCTCTTCCATCAGGAAGTCTGTATGACAGAGCTTTTGAAAAAGCACAGCAAATCTTCCCAATCCATGAGTGTAACACTTGGGTGGAAAACCCTAAAGATAAATGTTCTCAGGCACTTACAACAGTGGGTACTGCATAAGGCTGTAAGATTGTTCTTGCTTTCTTGTTTATTATACTAGCATCTATTGTTGAATGGTGCATTTCAAAATAATTTCATCTCTCTGGGGCATTTCACAGAATGGTTTGGGTTGGAAGGGATCTTCAAGATCATAGGATTCCAAGTTCCTCTGAAATTTGGGGTGCAATCTTGCAGAAAGTCAGTGACTAGAGATGTTGTGGAGACCAGAGTCTTCTTTTCTTACAGAAATCATATTCCCATCATCATTCAATGACAAATAATGTGGAGCTGCTCCTGAATGGAAGCAGCTCTTCCCTTCTTTTTGCTCAGATTAGGATTCATGTTAGTTACATAATGAAACAGTCTAGGGATTGGTTCAGTCAAAAACTAATTTTATCCCTTCAACTTTTTATTTTGTCATTATTCACATAAAAAAAAAAAAGTACATGTTTAAAATTACATAGACATTGTATCTTGGTTACATATATCAAACACTTGCATTTCTAAGTGGACGGTTAATTACTTTATATAAATAGAAATTTTAAAAGGATAAATAAAATAGTCTTTCCAATAACTAATATGATACTGATTGAGATGTGATTTATGCCCTTTTAGGGATTAAATTTTTTTTAATCCACTTAAAAAAATCCACTACTGTATCACATATAAAAATTGGATATATCACTTCAGTTTTCACATATATGCACCACTTCACTGAACTCCAATGATTATTGTTTTTATCCTTACAGCTGAGAGTGTTGCTGGCCTAGATATAAGGGTGAGGATTATTCTCAAGTAGCACAAAGTATATGATGATTACCTCAATCTGCCAATTTTTTTGTCTGGAACTGGTAATTGCAGAACATACCCCAGATCAGCATACTGTGTTAAGTTCTGCTTGGCATTACTTGATTATGTCCACCTCTCCTGTGATTCTATTACTTCTAAACTGGAAAAAGTGCTTACAAAATGTTACATACATGCCTTGCTATTCAATTTGTCCTCACAGAGGTAGTATCTCCAGTCCCACACAAGAATTGTGAAACACCATTTATCAGCGCGTGCAGAGCTTTGAGATCCTTGGCAAAGGGGAATAATAGGATTGTTAGGTCCTTTTTTTTAAGATATTTTTGAATGTCAAAATAGGGATTGAATTCTATTTACATATTTGAGTAAGTACAGCAGAAATGAAATAAAACCTTTTAAGTAAAATAATTTGTTTATACTTTTAAAAGTAAGAATTTGTTACTGCTGCCTTCCAATGGACTATTTCAAGTCCTATTCAAGGTAATGACATGACTACCTACCTTCCAGGGCACTTGCATCCAGACTCAGGAGAGTATCACAAACCCCAGTGACATGTAGGACACTGTCTGTGACTCAGAGCTAACTGAAATTAATTCAATAATGAATAAAATCATTCAATACAACTCCACGGATAATAACACAGAAGGAAGAGAATGTTACCTGCTGCCTGTGCACTGGAGGGGGCTCAAGTTTCTAAACAAATCTAGTGTTTGTAAGCCATGCATGCACGTAACCCAGCAAAACAATAAAACCTCAGCAATACCACACTTCTCAAATGCCTTCCAGTTCGTTGGCAGTGTAGGCTGTAAGCCTGCGGGACTAGCATAAAGAACCTTCACTCTGGCAGTAATTACATTGCCTGTGATCTCTCACACCCTGTCACAGTAGTCTGTCCCTGTACTCAGCTTCCTGGTGATTTAGGATACCCCACAGGGCTGTGCAACTTGCCTGAAATGGGAATGAGGGGTTATTTTCAAGTTTCTGATAGTTTCAAGGTATGTGGTTTATCTGAAGTATGACTTCAAGGCATGAAGCTATGGTAAATCTCAAAGAACATCACAGGCAATAATTGTGATTAAAGCCTCAAACCCAGCACATTTTTCTGGGGGAAGGCTTTGAACACAAGCTCATTATAAATACATATCTACCCCATGTGGCTTTTGAAGAATGACAATATGTTATCACAGCAACAAGGAGCCACTGTGACTGCTTTCCTTAACAAATATGTTCTTCTATTTTTTAATGCATCTCACATACAAAGATTAGATTCTAGTTTCAGTATTATGGTTACTTGAAGTGTCATTTGGGAAGGAATACTGCAAAAGCCTGTGGAAAAAAATTATTCTGCTTCTATTATGTAATGTATTTCATATACAAATAAATCACAAAGGCTCTTCACTTTTAATGAGTTTTTTTTTCTGTGTACTGGTATTTGTGAAGTCACCCTTTCTTATGACAAATAGTTTTCTTTACTATTGAGTGTTGATTCTGCCTTTAGTATCAATTGTTAATTCCTAATATGTGGGGATTTACAGGCAAATCCAAAGAAGACTTTAGGTTGACCATAGATCACACAATGAATGCCTCTGTGCAGAGTACACTTTCACATCTGAATGGGAAAGATGTGGGCCTCATACCTTAGACACAGCCAGGGTTAGATGACTACTGAATGTGTGTTCTTTTGATTTCAATTTTTGCACTTGAGCTCTTGTCTTTGTCATTTCCCACAGTCTGGACTGTCACTTTACTGGCTATTTAAAACCCCCAAAATCCAGCTTGCTCTCTCTCTCTTCCCAGGCTTACTGTTACAAGTTACAAAATACCTAAAAGTTTGAAGTAGCAAATTGTCTTGACAGCCCAAGCACTTTTCTTGCTTCTTTGGTCTCTCATTGCTCTGCCGTGGAGTCGTTAAGCCACTAAAAGAGAAGGGAAACAAGGGGACCTCCAGGGGCAAGCACCAACAATTAGGAAGCAGGAAACAAAGGGAAAACAGGAGAAAGGAGAGTGGGGAGAAGAACCCCTCAATTTTCGTAGTTGATTCTATAGTCAACTGAAGAATTTTATTTAATTTTTTCTTATGTTTTTTCCCCCACGTCTGTGAATGCAACTTCACATGTTCATTTCGGAACTGGTAATGATTCAGAAGCAAACTTCAGCAAAGCAGCTTCAGTCAAAACACAGTAAGCAGGTAGGCCAGTGATGCTAAGAGAATAACTGAGCTGTATTTTTAGCAATTAATAAGTTGAAAGGAAAGAAGATAGATGGAGATTGGTTTTTTTAAAAAAAAAAAAAAGCTGCAATATTATTGTGTTACTGCAGGTGTTATTTAATTATTTCCGAGTTAATAATGCAAAATGGGGGTACACTAAATATAACCCCTCATCTGTAATTGTCAAGCCTGTCCTGATCTGCTTGTGCTGGAAAACCTAAAATCAATGGAAATGAATCCTAGCGGGGGTCCAGTTCCTACCAGGGAAGGGCTGCGTGTAAGAAAGGAGGGCAGCGTGCTGTAGAAGGCAACACAGCCGAAAGTGATGCCATCTGAGCGGAACAAGCGAGGTTTGTTTTCTTGGCTGCCTGCATCCTGAGCTCACTTTAAATGACAGACTTCTCTCCGCATTTCAATTAGACTGTGCCAGTGGGCAAGCGGGGAATATTAATGAGGCAGCCTCGGAGGGCCACGAGGGCGGGAGCCGCGGTGTGCCGGTTGTTCGTTCCCCCCAGCAGACCGGAAAGGGCTCAGGGCGGTTGTCGGGGTTGTGCCCTGTCACACCCGCATTTAACAAAAGGGGATTAAAGGGTCGGGAAGGGCCACAGGGAAGGTGGTGTGCCGTCCTGGGGATCGCTTTTCGCCCGGCTTATCGGTCGCGCACGGGCGAAGATGCCGCGC
>NW_009940245.1:0-9695 GCF_000696875.1 Nestor notabilis
GGCTTCGTACGCGCAGGACCCGGTGTCTTGTTCGCGATGGGTCTTTCTTAAAGCCTGTCAAGGCTGAGAGCCTCGCACGGGCTCCGCGGCTGTTTCGCGCAGGTTGTAATTGTTAACTCCGTAAGAACCGGCCCCGCGGGGTGTAACCTGGGGGCATGTGAGAAGCGGCCGCTGCCGTTTGGCCCCGGGGAGGGCAGAATGCGCAGGCCCGCAGCAGCATTTGCGAATCGATTTGTGGCACTATTTGTCTGTTTACACATTCGGTAAAGGCACTTTGTGTTGCGGAGCTGTGGAAAGATACAATGTTGGACCTTAACCTTGGAGGGTGCATACAAAGTAATAATGATCTCAGCAGTAAACCAATACATAATTGTAACAATATATGTTCTATCTAGGTCCTGTATCTCCTAAAAAACGAATCATAGGGAAGAAACTAAATGGACCAAGTTTTGGGTAACTTTTATTCCCTTTGTCTTCAGAGCACACTGGAACTTTCCTTTGCTACATGAAACACAGTCATGACAGACCAAGAGTATATTCTTTGCACCTGGAAGAAGCGTTTATGGCCAGCAAAGGTAAAGCAGATGTATAAATGAGGAAGGGTTGGTGGATATAACTTAGAAATGGTTGGAACAGAGTAGCTAGTAAGAGTTTTAAGTAAAAAGAGAATCACAGAATGGTTTGGGTTGGAAAGGACCTTAAAATCATCTAATTCCAACCCCCTGTGCTGCATTGGCTACTAAGAAGGAGAAAAATGATTGCTACAGCTGAACCCAGGACACTTGGCCAAGGATTTTAAATGCAGGCTTTTCTCTTTAATGTAGGTTTTGCGTAAAACTGGAGCTACGAAGGCAGTTTCTTTGGAAGTTGAAATACTTGGTTTGAAAGAACAGTTAAGTATTGGTTTAACTGTTATATGTTTGTATGCTGCATTAAAAGGAAGTAATTCCTCTATCTAAAGATACCTGTGAAGAGAGATTGTTGATTTACGGAGGGATTAGATGGCTAACCCCAAGCCCACTGCCTTTGGAGAGCTATCCATAGTGTCTTGTGGAACATCAGTGAACAGCATGCTGCCTGTTAGCTCAGATGTGCTTCACATATTTGTCCTTTTTCCTTTACTTCTAACAAGTGTCTTTTTTTGGTGGAGGAAGATATTGCAAGTTTATTGCCAGGTGAAAGTAGTGTCGTGCTTTTAGTAGTGTTTAGTGCTGTGACTTTTTTGGTCAGCTTTGTTGTGTTTTTAGGATCAGTGTGAGCTGTGCACATGCTGAACCACTGAAGGAAGAGCATATAGTGAACATTGCCTCTAACTTAGGTGAGGAAATGTCCCAATATTTGTTGCCTTGTATATACTCTGAATGTAAACATACACAGTAGTTCTATATTACACTTATGTATTTACTGAGTGGGTTTGGGTTTTATTTTTCTTTTTTTTTTTTTCCCCCTTTCCATTCCATCTTTAAAGTTTGAAAACAGACAGAATCACAGCTACTTTTGCTCTTCCCTTGTGTAGCATGTTGGGAAGAACACTGAAGAAACTTGTGTGTACTTCCCCCTAAAGTAAGGCACTGGAGGCTTGCCTCTTGTGTCTTACATACTTTGCTGTAAGACTCACAGATGATTTGAGTGTTAAGTTGCATCTTAAACAACAAAAAAAGACTATAAATGAAACTTCTTGGCTCTTAGATTTGAATAAAGGTTATAGCATGTTGTTCTTCATCAGATCAAAGGAATAGTTTGGATGAGGCTGTGGAAGAACTGCAGTATCGCCGGTCTCTTAGAATTGCTCTGGATATTTTGAATCCAAATGGCTCACCCAAACAAATAACACCTTCAGAAAACGGGAAGAGTACTCTGTTCTTCCAGGAGAACCATCCAGGATCTCTCTCACAGACCCCTTTACGTAGCTGTCGAGTACTCTTTAAAGAAAAGTTGGACCCTCAGGCGTCCAAGAGGAAAAGAGAAGAAAAAAAGAACCCCAGCCTAAAGACTGATACAGAAAAAACAAACTGGAAAGGTTCTTTTGTTTTGGAGGAGAGTGCTGAAGCACATGGAAGTGAAACAAACCTTTCCAGATGTGATACTGAGGACTTGTGTAACACACTGAACTCGGAGAGTCAAAACTGCAAAGTACCAGAATCAGAATCACTACCAAGACTGAAACCCATTGAGTCCAGATTGCTGACAAAGTCCAGAGCAGGAAATAAAGTCTCCCCTAAACCAAAGGAGGAAAAAAGTAAGCAAGGAAGAAAACAACCAAGCGGTGCAGGATCTCCTGTGTCATATGGGAGTGATTCCCCCAAGGATCAGGTACAGCCCTTTGCTGAGGAGGGGTCTGCTCAGTCCATCCCCTGCACATCTGGCACAGTGGTACCTGTCAGAAGCGCCAAGACCAGAAGTCAGCTTAGAAGGACATTACTGGATTCCTCTTGTAAAAGTGCCTTGGATGACTTGGAAGAAAGCATCAGCAGTGAAAGTCTGGCGAAGCACTTAGATGGAAGGAAAAAGCCAGCGAGTTTGAAACAGGTTAATGGAGACCGAAAGACCAGCACCACTGCATCCTCCTACAGGAAAAGGAAATGCAGGAATTGCACTGAATCTTCATCTGGGCCTTCTGATCATGGGATGCTTTCTGATAGCATCCCCTTGCAGTGTGAGGAGGAGGAAAGTAAGAATACTGCAGATGTGGTCATGAATAAAGTCAAGTCGTTTCAGCTGCCTGACTTTGAGGAGGATGAAGGTGGGTATGTCCCTTGTGGAAGGGTTCATCCTGCTTGATTGTGGATCACTGTGACTCATCTTGGACTGTTGCATTACTTTTGTGAATGCAGTTCTTGAATTCCTGGTTTTGGTTCCTTTTGGCTTAACTTTTGGAGAAGCAGAGGTAGCACAATTGCTTTATCACTAGCTAAATGCTGGTGTGGCACTGAGGGCTGTGTGGAGCTGTTTAGGGTTTGGCACTGGACACCTGTATTTAGCAGTAATTCTCACCCTTCACTAGAGGACTTGCTGATTTTGTGCTTAGTTTTTTCTTTGCTGCTCTCCATTTAGAGATAAAATGATGCTACATAAAGGAATAGGCCTCTTGTTCATTCCCCTTTTTCATCTTTTATTCAGATTATTAGGCCTTTACCTAGGCAGAGGATTGAGAATGGGAGTGGTGGGACAGGCCCTGGTGTGAGTGACTCTTGTGGCTGCAGGGGCACTTACAGGGTTGTGTTTCACCTGGGCTGAAGCTGATGATACTTTTTATCTCTGTTCCATGCTTCTGACCTCTGGTGTTTGCTGCTCTTGGCAGAACTGGAATCGTCTGACCTGTCTTCAAAGATACTTTCCTCAGAGAGTCTCTCTTGCCTCTCACCTCTCGTAGATGAAGAGGAGGAGGATGAAGAACTTCCTAGTATTTTATCACATCAAGGTGAGATGTCAGAGTGCCTCTGTGAGACTTTTTCACCTGCGATAGGTGTGCTCTTTTAGCTTCTAGTTTGCTGATGAGCTATGGTGATGAAACCTAACCTTCCCAGAAATTCACTCCAGCTTTGTTCAAGCTTGGAATAAAATGCATTTATTTGATGCCCCAGGGAAGCTTTTTGAAACAGAATGAAATGCAAATTGTTGTGCAAACTGGGCAAGGCTGTGAAAGGAGTGAAGTCTCCTAGTTCCTGTATTCCGAACTTCTTGGGCTGCATTTTTGGGGGTCATGGGGTTGAAAACTCTAAAAGCATTGAAGCCAAACTCCTTAAAGGAGGCTGATGAGAGAGGACAAGCTAACTGTCTTCTCATGTTCTGAAGTAAACTTACTTTATTTTTCATCATAGAACCACAATCAATTGAAGAAGGGATTTTGGTCTGGTGCAGATTGCGAAGGTACCCGTATTGGCCAGCAGTGGTAAGAACAGCTCACTGCCTTCTTAGAGGGATATTGCAGAGGTCCTGATGTGGAGCTTGAGTTCTTGAGTGTCTTTTGCCCTTCTTGACTTGTGTAGAGCTGGAAATGTTAAAGATCTTCCAGCGGAATTGTTCCAAAGCGAAGAGAAGTAAATTTATGTCTGACAAAAGCATGTAAAAAATAAATGTGGTTGATTCACTTCTGGGTGTGTAAGAGCAGAGCAGTATTACTGAGCCTTTGAATCTTGTGTCATGAGGTAGGGTGGTCATACCCAGTTAAGGAAAGAAAGAGGATGGGTCCTTGTGCACTAACAAAAATGCCTCACTGGGGTAACTTGCTATTCTTGCCACTTTAAAACTTACTTTTTCAAATTTGTTTCACTTCCTTTAAGTATGGGGTGAAGTGTAGAATCTAGGTGGAAGATGTTCCTGCTTTGGAGGGGTATTAGGGTTTTAGGATGCTAATGAGACTTCATCCTTTCAACAGGTAAAAACTGTGAAGCGGAAACACAAAAAGGCCTGTGTGCTGTTAATAGACGGGAGTACAAATGACAAGAAAAAAGGGTAAGTGGTGTGGATTCTGAGCACATTCCGAACTTCCAGTTTCTTTTAGTGCCCTGTACTCTTTTCCTGGCACAGGGCAATTGCTCTGTTAATTAAAATGAAGGTTGATCTTGGAGGGAGGGACCAAGTAAGGTGAGGATTTGCAGGTGTGGACTATGTCCTTTGCAGGCTGCTGGTTGAGATAAGCTGGCATCATGTGAGCAGCTGATGCTCATGTGAGGAATAAAAGAAGGGCTGAGGACCCAGATAGTGATTTTTACTTGTGGTTCCCAAACTTCCTGGAGACACCAGCCTGCCTTTAGTTTTGTCTTAAAACCAGGTACCTCTCAGTTGTTAAAGATTCCATAGTTTTAGCTTATTACCAAAACCCAAACTAACAAGTCCTGCATTTCTGAATTCCTTGTGAGATCTACTTTTCAGGGAGGTGTAGAATTGCAGTAAATATAGAGGTGCAACTGAACTGCCCCTTCTCCCTAACTGCATTTCTTTGTGTCATCCAGTTTCTCAGTATCTCTTAGGAGTCTGAAGCACTTTGATTGTGAAGAAAAGCAGGACCTCATAGTAAGTGTTACCAGTAACATGGAACTGCAAGTCTGTGCTTGTGTTGGAACATATAAAGTGGTATCACAGTGTGTAACTGACCCTGTGCGGGGAGTGTGGTGCAGCTGGCTGATCTGTGGCTGTTCATGCTTGTGTCTTCTCTTCCGCTGTATTCAGTGATGTAATTAAATGCAATTCATGCTCCACAAGATGGAGAATAACACAGGAAGGGGGTCCCCTGACACCCTTTTCCATCTCAGTGGGGCTGCTGTGCAGAATACCTGTGGAAGGCAGGCAGTTGCTTGGGACTCTTTTCACTTGTGGTTTTTCCACGTACCACAAAGCCACTCGCGCTGGGTGACAAAGCACTGGCAGAAGTTGAATTTCAGGAGAATGCAGAAACTGCAAGTAAACTTTGATTCATTATCATTAGCCAATTCTGTTACCTGGTTAGTGTCCTAGACTAAGAGCTTCAATAGGCTACTCCTTTTAGGACTGTAAAGAGCTCTTGTTTGACAGGAACGAGCCAAAGAAGATTATCGCCAGGAAATTGAGTGGTGTATTCGACTGATTTCTGACTATCGGATTAGAGTAGGTAAGGAGATGTCATTCATTCTGATACACGTCAGAAAAAAGATAACACCAAAACTGTCAGCTTCGTTTCACAGGCTTAATTGAACTGATAAATAACTCTGTTTTGGGATTTTCAGGTTGTCATTCTTTTACGGGATCCTTCTTGGAATATTTTGCTGATGATATCAGTAAGTGAACCCGTTATCTGTTACATTCTTCTCTCAGGAGGCAAGTTTAGCTCTAGTGTTTACACACGTTTTGAGTGAGGCTTTAGACCCAGTGGGGAAGTACTGGTAGAATTCTCACTCACCATTATTGCACTCTAATGGTTTTCCGAACCACAACAGAAGTTAAATATTGATTAAGACAACTGGGGAAACCACTCACTTCACCTTGTAGAGAGTTAATTTTAGAGCTCCAGTCAGAGCTTCAACTCCCTAATTTTTCTTAAGGCAAAATCTTAATTTTTTTTTTGGTGGTGGTTTTTTTACCCTCTTTGCTAAGGGAGGAAAACCAAATCTTATCAAGAAAGTCTCTTATCTTAAGTTTGTGTATGTAAGTATGTATGCAGGGAAGCCTCTTGCTTTGTGTATTTAAGTATGAATGATTATGGCTTTCCTTTCAGGCTACCCAGTTAGAAAGAAAAGTTATCAAGGTTCAGTCCAAATGACCTTTCCAAATGCGGCAGGGGAAGACGCTGAAGAGTCTTCATCAGAAACATCACTTCAGAAGCCATCCAGGAAACTTCTTCCTGACAGGACAAGAGCTGCTAGAGATAAGGCAAATAAAAAGATAGTGGAGTTTATAGTGAAGACTAAGGGGGCTGAAGAGCATCTTTTGGCTATTTTGAAAAGCAGAAAACAGTCCCGGTGGCTGAAGGGATTCCTGAATTCAAGACAGTACGTGACCTGTGTTGAAACATACTTGGAGGATGAAGAACAATTGGACCTCGTAGTGAACTACTTGAAGGAAGTATATCATGAAATAGAGGCTAAACATCTGCATCACATCAGTGGAGATGGAATAAAATTTATTTCAGATGTCCTTTTGCCTGAAGTAAGTAAACAAGAAACATTGAGAAACTACACGTTAAAGTAAGGAAATGACATTAAGTGTTTTGTGATTTGAGTTCAGTGGCTTGCAGAGTGTTACCTGGGAGCTGAGTGGTGGTTGAGCTGAGCAGGTATGTTCACACCTGCACGGTCTGTGCAGCTCGAGGGGCGTGAAACTAGTTTCTCTCTATATCTTGGGCAAAGACTATTCAGTTCCATGCAGTCCAAAGTTATGTTTATGGGCTGTTAAGCTGTCAGCACAAAATGGAGAAGCTTTAGGTAGCGTGGTGTTTTTTAAAGGCAGAATGATTGCTTTCAAGTCTATTTGATTCCTTCTGAAACTCTTCAGATCTTTGGATTTGGGGTGGTTTTTATTAATTTGGCAAGTTATCGCTGTGGTTTCTTGGGTTCTTTGTGCTGGGAGGTGGTGGGTTGGTTTTTACAGGTATACTTTTAGATATTTAATGTCCTTCCTAGGAATTTTCCCAGCACAACATTAGTAACCTCTGTAGAAACAAAATTACTGTGAAGAGTATCATAATCTGGTTTTAAAATACTCTTCTGGGAATGATAAAGGACGAGTTTGTATTATTTAAGAACTTCAGGTTTTATCCACATTTCCTAAGTGATTGATTTTTAGAATAAGGTCCCTCATTGACTGAGACAGTTCATTCGTACTCATGAAATAAAACCTAAGCTACAAACAGTGATTTGGAACCAATTACTTTTCTAGGCCATAATTTATGCAATTTCTGCTGTGGATGATATAGATTACAAGAAGGCAGAAGAGAAGTACATCAAAGGACCATCTGTGAGCAAAAGGTAGCTTTTATTTTTAGTATGCTCTGAATTTTTCTTACTACTTTACTGTTTATATGGAAAAGAGTGTAAGAGCAGGAGAGTTCAGGATCCTCCCTCCTGTATTCTTATTGTCTTAAGTAACAAAATGATTATACATGGGAAATGTTCTTGCTGTGTCGCAGTAACACACTGCAAACAGTTTCATATGTTGAGGTTATTTTTACTACAGAGCTTTGTATTTCTTCTCAGGGAGAGAGAAATATTTGATGAAGAAATTATAGAAAGAAAGAAGTGGAAGACCAAACTAGCACTTGCAGACGGTGTCTGAACAGCAGCACAACCTTTCCTCAGTTCCCCGGGCACTGAGTGTGTAATGAAGTGCTTATTTGTATAAATAATGTGTAATTATTTCTTTTCAAAAGCTATTTGTGTATCTCTGAAAGAGGTAGCCATTGCACTGCTCTCAAGTGCAGTCCTGTGTTCAGTCCTTGCTCCTCATTCTGCGCCCTGGAGCTGCTCTTGCCGTGTTGAACAGCCTGTGAAAGACAATGCAACGGGCGTTGGGAGCGCTGCGGGTGTGTGGCTGCCTCGATCCTCATGCGTTCGGCATCCTTAACGTGGAACTGCAGGTGTTTTGCAGAGCTTCTTGATAGAATGCTGAGTTTTGTAGGAATTATTTTGGCCAAATAGCTGACAACGGGAGGACTGTTGTCTTTGACTAACACAGACTGGTGGAGGATGTAGCCATGTATTGCTGGATGACTTTACCACTACTGAATGTCTGCGGGTTTTCTGTCTGAACACATTCCCAGTGGGTTGACTGTTCCTGCTTTACATGTCTCGAAGCATGAGGAAATAAACTTGGTAGCAAGTGTTTCAAGCAGAATAAGAAAGGCTTTGTTTTTATTGATGGGATGCCTGTAAAATCCAGTGGGAAAAGAACCCAGTGTTTGCTTTAAAGAACAAATCCCATTCACCTCTCCATGTAAAAGTAAAGCTATTTTGAATGCTGGTTTATTGCTTTTTGAGGCCATAATTTTAGGAAGAGTTATTTGTTGTTATCTGATTTAAATTCCAAATTCCATCGTGTAGTTCCCAGCTTTTTGCAGGGGGTCGGGCATATTGCAAATTGCCTTTGACAGACTTGCAGTGTTATTGACAACTGCTTAATGATAAAACCCCAGTGACTAGTCTTTCTATCTTAGAATGAAAATATGATCTGCTTCTTCAAGAGAAACTAAGGTGGTTTGGAATTCAGAAGTTTAAATGTAAATTGGGATACAGATGTGTATTCTGGCTATAGTTACTATCTTGAACATATATTTTAATTTTACTTTTAATTACTTTATCATGAGTTTTATTATGCATTTGGAATCCTTATGTTGTCAAAGGGCCATTACTGAGTGCCTGAACTATAGGTGACTTGGCCTTCAGTGTATCCTCAGGTTCCCCCTCCTTCAAAACGTGATCCTGTGTGCACTTCCCAACTGAACTTCCTGAAGTACTTCTAAGGTCATTCTCCAGCCCCCTGCGTGGCAGCAGAGCTCCCCATCACCTCACCTTCATCTCAGCCCTTTTCACACCTTTCACTATCCCAGTTTGATTCCATGTGGACAAGTTCTCCTTTCAGAAATCAAACTCTGTTGTGCCAAAGGCTGACTAAGAGCGTAAACACGACTTGGAGCACTCTCAGCTGTTTATATCTTTAAAAACCACCTTCAAACGAGGTATTACAGGTTCCTGACAGCGCTGTTTGCACCTCGGGACCAGACTCAGTGTTGGGATGTACAGGATTGTGTTGTATATCAATTAAAGGTTGATGAAGTGAATCATTAAAGACTTGTTAATTTGATTTGGTTCGGTTCTGCCAAGCAGCGAGCTGCTGCTGTGGTTGCGTGGCCAGATGTTTCCACCCCCATTTCACACTAGGTGGGGATTATTTTTGTGCATCTGATAAGACTGCACTATTGTGCTGCAAGTGCCAAATGCTGTTAAATTCATTGGGGTGAGTACAAGAAAGCAAATGTGTCTGTTCTGTGCTTTATTAGAAGTTCTCACCTCTGCTGAGCGTAAGCTGCCTGTTGGACTTGTCCTGTTTAACTACAGCAGCTTCCTTTGCTCCGTACCTGGCCGTGGTTGTTGCTGGGAGATTAAAATGAACCGGAGCCGCGTTTTGATGCCTTGTCCGGCGCTGGCTGAGCGGGCACTTCGCAGCCCGATGCCCGGCGGGAAAAGAGAGAGAGCTGCCGAAACCCGGGATCGAACCAGGGACCT
>NW_009940246.1:0-11458 GCF_000696875.1 Nestor notabilis
CTTCCCCCCGCTCCGCTGTGCAAGGCGTCCTTGTTTAAGCTCCAGTTTACATTTGTAAATGTAGTAAAGCATTTGTAAATGTAGTAAAAAAACTTGTAAAGCAGGCCTTGGGTGTGCTTAGAGAAACACAGCCCTGACTTTTGAGCAGATGTTGCCATGTTGGATGATGTAGAAGTGCCAAGTGGGGTTAAAAATGAGCTGTGATCTTTCTAAGAAGAGTTGGATTTGTGTTTGGAGGGGTATGGGGTGTAAGAGAGGAAAAGAAAGGAGGTGAAAACTCTTGATCAAATTCACTTGTGGGTTTTGGTGTGTGTGTGTTGTGTTGGAGGTGGGGGTTCTGGTTGATGTTATTTCTGATGGGGTGGGTGTCTTTCCCCACATGCTCAGCTAGACTGGATAGAAGCCAGTGCACCAAGGTGGACTGGGCTTCTGCCTTTTTCGTGCTTCCAAAATCAAGAGACAGAAACGAAGCATCATGCTACATCTAAAACCTTCTGGCACAGATGCATAGGATGCTTTTAGGTTAGTGTATGATAATGTTCATTATGCCAACAGTACTTCTTGAAGTATTTTTGCACGTCTGAACTTTCCCAAAATGCACCTAACTGCTTATGAGGGCTGATGGTGTTTGTGGCTTTTGCTTTACATGTTGTTGCAGTTCCCACGGCCCTTGTCCTCAGTGGCAAGGGGGTTGGAATCAGTGGCTCTGCAAACCTAGGTTGTGTGACAGTGGTTTCTTATCACTTGTGTTTATAACGTGTTCCTAATTTGCTGTGATCCTACACGTTCCTTAAAAAAACCCCAAAAACCAAACAAACAAAAAAACCCCCAAAAAACCAAAAAACCCCAAACAACAAAACCCCCCCAAAAAACAGATTTGTTTTTTTTAAAGCCACATAATTGTGAATTACATAAAACTGAGTTGATTTGCAACCACTAGATTCAAGTGCCTATAAGCAACATCCTAGCTATTCTAGCTCCCTTACTTGGAACCAGCTTGTTTGTGATTTAGCCGCTTATTCACATATTCCTATTGAAATGTAACTACCCTTAGAGCAGGATATACCTAGTGTAACAATGGGGGTATGGTCATTTTGTGGATGGGAAGCATTTTGTAAACAGTAAACCCTGTTATGGAGAAGGTCTCATAGGTAGTCTGGATGGAGATTTTGGTAGAAGTTCCTTTTGATTCCCATTGATAACACAATAGTATTTCTGTCTTGTTGGCACTTTTGCACCAATGTGGCAGGTGATAAGCTGTCTAAAATGACAGGAACGAAGGTGACTTAGCTCTGAACTGCTACTGTAGGACTGTGGTCAGGAAAAGAAGGGGGGACAAAACCAGGGTCTGGCTATCTCAGTTCTTTGTTTATTCATAAAGTGATGCCTTGCTTACCTCTTTGATGTTAGCTGTTACCATTTTCCTTGTTTCTAATCTCTTTGGTATACAACTGTTCTTCTTGGCAGATGAAACATGAAATTGTTCCCAAATCAGTTTTCTCTTTTGATATAACAAGGTTGCTGAGGCAACAAAATATTAAGCAGGTACATATGACTAATGATGTCAAAGGACCAACATCAGCGTATTGTTTATTGATAAGCAAGACTAGAATGACTTAAAATGTGTTTGGCCTCTCTTTCTTGGAAGATAATCTTGAGTGAAGGTGTTTGCACTCAATCTACCAGGAGGCATGCAGGCATTAACATATGTAAAGTAAACTCAGATCAGGCACATAAGCAGGAAGCTGCTCTAGCATAAATGGTAACCAATTCCATTACTAGATTTCATTTTCAAGGAAATTAGGACATGCCGATTTGTAGCACTTAGTGCACAGGAGATAAAAAAGTACAGAGCAGACCCAGCTGTTCTGTATAAACACTGAAAAAACCTTGCTAAAATGATTATGTCTAAAAATACAAAGAAATGCGTTTAATGAAGGAAAAAAGATAGGAATCAGTAACTTTCACTGATCTTTCTTCCACATGTAGTTTTAAGCAAAGCTTAATTTCCTCAGGCAATATTAACAATTGCTAAACTTACAAATTTATCTAGGGAATATGGATGCCTATTTGAATAGCATATTAATTTGAGCCAATTCATTTCTTTGCTGGATTATCACAGTCTCTTGAGTAAGCCATTTTCCACTAGGACAAGTCTTGCACAGTGAAAATGAACGGAGATATGCAAATACAACTTAAAATAAAAAGAAACTTGCAAATGTGGCTTTATTTAATTCTTACAAGAGGGAGGCACTTTTACATAAAAAGAAAAAATAATGCAGAGGTTTCATTACAACTACAAAACCCTAAAATATTATTCTGTGACAACAGAAAGAAAATGGTGTATGTGTGAGAAAATGCAGCGATTTTTCCCTTTCATCTCTATACCATTTATTACACTTAAAATCCAAAACCTAAAAAACAAACAAACAACAAAACTCCACCAAAAATTCCCTTTTCTTCTATTATCACAGGCCAACATAAGCACTGAGTACTGCTGACACTTTATTTTGTGTTCCTCATCTCTCATCATTGGTATTTGTTGTACAAGGCAGAGACTGACCCAAGGGAGGAGACCAGGGAGGGATGCTTTCCTGCAGTTATTTCCCCTCCATGGATTCGGGAGAAACCTAAGCTTTTTTCTTTACATGCCATACTGGAAAGGTGAACTAGCAGTTCACTGGTAATTAGGGTCCTGGGTGTCAGCCGTATGATGTTGCCCCTGATAAGTATGAACCAGTGCTGGGCAGACTCGGAGACTGTGCTGAGGCTGGTTGGTGTGCAAGTTGGAGCAACTCCTGTATTACATTATGCAAGTAGGAAGTGAAGTCAACAATAACCTCAGACAAAGCAATAATGTTGAAAGATGGGCTCAGATTCTGCAGTACCAATGTACTAACGTTAGGACTTGACAATGAAAGAAACCTCGCTAACGTCACTGGGAATCTCTCTGGAGAAAGGCAATCCTCAAAATGAATATTGTCACAATCCATCCTTCTGTCAAGTGAAGAAAGCAAACCTCAGGTCAAGAATCCTGGCAGATAAATGTCTCTCCAGTTGATCTATGAGAGCATGTGTTCACCACTTACAGCAATTTTCTTGCTATTTATTTGGTTGGGGGTTAAAAAATCCACTAGGTAAACTGAACAGGGGGGTTCCTGGTTGTATGAAAATGAGGTTGGAAGTGGAAGGAATGCTCAAAGCATGTTAAAGTAATGTTAAAATTGCTTGAAATAAGTACACCTGAGAAAAACAGTATTTTTTTAATCACCTCTTCCATTAAAGTGGCTGAGCAGAATATGGCTTTACATTGTGATCTTACTAGAAAAATTTAGGCTTTCAAGTATGTCAGAAACACAACTGCAACAGGGATCACAAATAAATTTCTTCTGGGGCTCTGTGAATGCAAGATTGACCTGGATAAAGGGAAAAAATGGACCATTAGAGGGTACTTAGATTGAGGAGTGCTAGATTTGTCACAAACAGAAGAAATGTTTGCCATAATTTCTCAGCTTTACTTAGCAAATTCCAGTTTGATGTCCTGTGATGAAGACCAGAGCACATTCTTTCAAGCCATCTCCTGTTTTCCAAAATTGCCTGGGGTGTATTTCAACTGACTTTGAAAGTAAATTACCTGACCTAATCCAGAAGTCTTTTAAAAGCCTAAAGCTGGGTCCCTAAGATAGAAGAATTAAAGCTGGTACAGTAAACCAAGAACTATTTTCAAAAATTGAGCTACTTACAAAAACACTTCAGTTCTGAAGTTGCTTTACCGATATTGATACAACTTGTAAACATATTCACAGGGAGCTTGGGCTCCGGATTCTGTTGGGGTTTTTCTTCTTTTCCTTTACCACAAGCACGTGTAGAGGTTTTTCTTTTTATGTTATGTTTGGAGAAGTTTAATGAGACTGGTTTTGTTTAGATTCAAACACATGATCAGAATGTGCAACTTGTAGCTTTGTGCAAATATATGAGAAATAAGTAGTAAAATTGGTTCTAAACAGAACTTCCTGAACTCTCTCTCCAAACTAAATATATCAAGAGCATAGTATAAACATGGAAGATAAATTAGTTTTAAGATTTATCACTGATATGAATAAAAGAACATCTTACAGAATTTTATCTTGATTGTCTCTTTACAGTTGAAAAGAGGGGATTTTCCCCCTTCTATATAAAAGAGAGGAAAAACATGCTGTTGATTATTTTCCTGGCACATGTTGAATAACATAATACAGGCTTCATTATGGCATGAGACTAATTACATAAATTATATCTGAAAGAAAAAAGTTAAATTAAGAATTGAATGGTTACTGCATAATCAGTGGGCACGAGTGAGATCTAATGTCATTGTGTTTAGAAATGGCTTCATCCAGATCCAGCTGTCTGTTGTTGACCTCCACCTCCATGCAGCCATTATAAAAAGCGGTTACTAACGTAGCCCCCAGAGGAACATCTGCACAGAAACACATTCAATTTATCAGGCCAATGCTTGCAAATTCTTATGTATTTTTCAGGTTAGCAAAAACACGGGGAATACTTCAATCCCCCATCCATTAGTCAGCCACAGGAGACAAGAGGAATTTGGCAGGAAACACTTGGGTTCTTCTCCTTTTTTTTTTAAGATTGAGATGAAGTCAGGAAAGCTGAGAAAGGTCAGTAAAATTTGAAATGTGCCTTAGAAGACTATTTCCACCCTGAAACTGAACTACATGAATGTTTTTCATAGTAGCATTTCCTGTATTAACAAGTGATCCAACAGTTTGTTTCTTGGAGTCCACTGTTCTTGTCCTGACCTACAAACAGATGTTTATGGATCTAGAGGTCACAGAAAGAACCATCTTGGTTTTGCCAGAGAGCTTCTCTGGATTTAAATCTGCAAGTTCTCAGATAGGGGACTCCTGGGAACTCCACACATTTTACTGCTTCCTTACTGCTTCTTCAAAGTGAATTCTCCAAAAAAGACTCACTTTATCTGTTGCTCATTGAGGTATTGTTTGGATATGCTTCAGGAAACAATACGTTAAGCATAGAAATCAAGCAGGCATTGTTCTGAGGTCTTAGGGTACAACTGGATTCTTACAAGGTAAACATAAGGTGATCCAAGTACATTCAGCAACTAGGATGAGGATGCCTGGAAGCTGATCTCCAGAGCATCATCTTTTCTTCCAGATGTTAATCATCTATCCCTTCTAGAAGACAGACTTTATTGTCTGGGAAACAAGAAATGTTGCTTCCTTGTGAATTTTATTTTGCTGTAAGATGAAGTACTGCACAGTCCTGTAGAATCATGCTCTATTGCTCTTTTTATGCCAGTGATAACTCTGCTGCCATAGAACCACGCAAGTCTCATTTAGCTTGCACTGGTTGTGCTGAATTAATTAACAAAAAGGCATGCTTCCAATGCTGGTACTAGTTTGGAGAAATGTGTATAAAAAATGGGGATTTCTGGTCTTCATGAAATGCGTATTTTTGTTAGGTGCCTTTTACCCATACAGTTAAAAGCACTGTAGCTCAATGTGGGGATCCTTACTTTTTTATACTGTTCAGTAATCCCAGAGACTTTTGGGGGGTAAGTTAGAGGAAGTAAATAAATTGGTGTAGCCAAACTGGCCGTACATGGAAACCTGCAGTAGTTTTCCTATATTACTTTTTCTTTCTTTGGTAGCAGAGGCTGTTGTGGAAGAGGCTTCTTTGCATAAAGTGGGTGGTGGTGTAGCTTTTGTGAGACCTTTAAGTAGAAACCGTTTATGCGTACAGAGGTTTTTTGTTAATTTGCATGTTGAAGATACGCTTACTTTAGAGGAGCAGCAAGTAAGTAACACCTGCCTCCTATCTGCTTGGGATGAATGACTGAAGACTGGGTCATAGCTCTCAAAATGCTAATTTCTCTGTGGCTGGCATTGTACTAGAATCATTTAAATATCACAAAGATGAAGATGTCTAAGAAATTACTTGAACATTTGTTACTATGGCTGAGTTAACCTACTGACTCACCTCTAGTAAGTAAATACTGACTTCATCTCTTTTAAAAGTGAACAGGCATTACAAAAACACTGTTGCTTTTCTATTGCAGTATCTGAACAGTACTGCACCATTAGTGCATTCTTCACATTCTATACACTCGAATTGAACTCACCTAGTTATCTGGTTTCAAAGATATTGCGCATCATTCAAAAACAAAATTAAAGGAGAAACTGACATATGTGGTGCCTAAATCTTGTTACAGACTTGATTACCAGTGTATGAAGACTTCTAGAGAACAAGTAAATTCCACCATATAGGCCTGTAGACTGAGGTAACCACCACTTCAGACAGAGGCTGTGGCACCTGCAGTGCTGCCATAAACACCTTCCTTCTAGTCTGACAAGCAAGTCTAGAGGGTAGAACCATAATTCCACCTTCCTCTGTGTACACTACCTTGGAAGAAATGCTTAAAGTGATCATCTCCAACGGATACTTAGTTCCTTCACTCTATCTACTCCTGTGCACCCTTGTCTCCTGCAGAAGAAACATACTGCAGATAAAGACCAGCTATCTGCAGTGCTATGACACTGCAGCCTACATGTTGATGGAAGTCAATTCAAGACTATGTAGGTCAAATTCTTAGAATTTCCTTAGGAATTGTGACTTACTCTCCTGAAAACAACATTAATGGAGGACACAGAAAAGCTCTGCCAGTAGTAATGTTGTAACCTTGGTGTCTTTCCTCTACCAATTTTCAAGCTTGAGGCTCTTAGGCTTTGAAAATTCCTCATCTTTGGCAATGCTCTTGATGATTCACCCTGAAGTCAAGCTATTTTACAGATAAACATGTGTACACTTCCCATACAAATCAATGATTGCACATGTCTTAAGACTGTGGATACATTTGCAGCTTGCTTTAAATAAATCATTTGCTGTTTCAACATGTTTTCTGTCTCATCAAGAGTGCCGGTCATCTATTGCCCAGAGTTTAATTACTGAAACCCTATTCCTGACTTCTTCACTTCTGACAACTTACTAATGCCTAGCTTTCTTACATTCTCAATGCCGTTCCTAAATTGTGCCAGCTGGTGGCATTTCATAAATATGCAACACTCACTCCTCTCCAGCTCAAAAATCAAGACATTTCCTACCTCCAAACCTCTAGAGAGACACTCATAGCTTTTCATGGGTCTAGAAATGCTACTGTTGAAAAGCAGACTCCCTCAAAAGCTGAATAGATTGAATGAAACGAAGCATTTGTAGAAAAAAAAACCCTGTTTTTCTGTACAGTTACAGACTTTTTCTAGCTTGGGTAAAGCTGAATATAATCAGGCTTGTACAAATAATCAAATTAATTAAAAGAAATAGAATTTACCTGGCAGACCGCCCAAGTAGGTAACAACATTTGCCATCATTGCTTGGTGCAGGATAGACAGTTGCTCTGAATTGCTTCTGTCTGTGTGAGAATCAACAGACAGTTCAAGTTGCTGTCTGGTTACTAGAAGTCCAACTAGCACTTTTCTGGGCGTACATAACTTCTTTGATTCCAGATGTGCAACAGTGATGTTTCCAATGGTCACAATGATTTTCTAATTGGAAGAATGATAGGTTACAAAAGATGCCACATGTAACTTTAACAAACAATTATACTTGGTTCTGATACATTTTATATTTGGAAGTAGAAGAAAAGGAAATGTTAGAGCCACATTTTAAAAGCTGGTACCTTAAGTTGGAGAAGTTACCCATGTGGATGTAAAATCACTACCTTTGCTAATGAATGCCATTCATTTATATTCTTAAATTTATAAGTGAGAATGTTCACTGTAAAAAAATCTTTGGTTATGGTTCTGAGGTGAAGTCCTGTTCCTCTTACAGGCAAAAGGAGTACTGCTGCAGTTTAAAAGGTAACGAAGTGGTCACTACAGGTTCTTATTTCAGGCAAAAGCATGGATTAGCCATGGTGTATAATCACGGTCAATGTTGGGATGCCTGATGTAAACAGGTTAAATAGATGTAAATGGAAATATAAGGATGAAAAGATCCATTTATAAATCAAAACTAACATGATACCATTACTATAGTATCATCATTCGACTTCTGTCATATTCCCGTTTTGTGCATTTGGAAGGAAAGGTTGAAGAAGATGTGATGTAATGGATAGTACCTGACATAAGAGTGCTTAATGCTTAGTCACTGATGTAGCAGTCATTAATATACGATCTAAGTGCTTTCCAAAATATTAATGTATTAATGTGAGTAGTTTTTTTTAGTTTGATTTTTCACAAATGGAGTAGTAAATTATGTGAGACAAAAACAAGAGGTGTGACTTATGCAGATCAGCTGCTATGATAATGGTAAGTTCACCTGTGAGTCAGAGGAGTTAGAGTCCACTATGGACAAAGCAAGAGGCACTGTTTCACCAGAAACCAAGGCAAACATAACACCAGTGTCTGTGGACGGGCGAATAGTCATAGTCACATTTATTAGCCAATCTTCAGCACTGTCAAGATCATCTGTTTTAAAAACAATAATTGAAATTAATAAATCTATCTGCTAATGAAAAATTAATATAGAGTCAAAAATTAGTATTTAATTGGCTCCCACTGTGGAAAAATTTGTACTAATCTCCAGAAACAAACAAACAAAAAAAAACCAAACCAAAAACCCAAACAGTTTACTTGCAACTTTTAGGAAGAACTATAAGTCTTGGGGGGGGGCGGGGAATAAAAAAAAACCCCAAAAACAAACCCAAAACCCCAAAACAACAAAACAAGAAACAACAACCAACCAAAAAAAAAAAGACCCACCACAAACAAACAAAACCCCAACCTTTTATTATTGCATCTTCCCTAATCTTTTGTGCTTATTTGCTTATTGGACCTTTTCTTTTGCTGTCTTCTCCATTCTAGTGTGGAAAAGGTGCCACGTTCATTAATGGTCAGTTCAAAATGAAACACAAAAACCTACTTTACTCATAAATTGCTGCCACTGAGTAGAAGATAGCAGTTTTCATACACTTTACCATTCCAAAGCAGCTCCACTACTAAGATGTGAATATGCAGGTGCACAAAGTAAAGATGCAGGTGGCACAACTACAATTTCATATGGTACATTCATAGTGAAGCTTATGTAAAAAATACTATTTAAAGAGGTATGTGTCATCTTTCATATCTTTTCTTTCAGTGTCACTTCTCCCTCTGCCTCCTCCCTGTTAAATCTAGTAGTTTCTTGATTTCTAGTAGTTTTTTGAGGAAGCAGAAATCCTAAAAATATGATGTGAGGGTACATTCTCACACAATGCCAAATGGGCAGGGAGACAGTGGGCTATAACAGCTCATGGAAAGGCAGCAGTTAAGTGTGGAAAGCCTCTTGAGGGGGGAGCAGACGGTGAGAACAGAAAGGAGAGAGGGTGAAATTGTGGTACTAGCCCCAAACACAAAGGTCAGGAGGAGTCATGGCAGCATGGCATTAGTGAAGGAACCGGAGGAAAGCTGAGGAAACTTGAGTGACATAGGAAACTGACATAAGGTTTTTTTGAAGCATAGAATGTAAGAAGCTGGAGAAATCCTTTGAAATGGGCTACGGAATTTAAAGAAAGAAAATAGAAAAGCAAGAAAAGAATAGGAAGAATAGCAGAATATAAAAGAGAATGGGACAGAATAGCAAGTCCTGGGATGAAAAGGATTGGGGATCAGAGGAGAGCGCTAAAGGATAGCATAGTGTTTCAGTTGGGGATGAGTATAATGACAACAGGATTTGGGATGATGCTTAACAGAGTTTTTTCCTTTTGGGCTCATTTTGGAGATTCTGGTTTGGAAACTTTGAAATTAGGGCAGGAGGTCAGGCAAGAAAGTTCTGCATTCAGGAAGGAGCAAGAGATGCATCTAAAACCTGTAGACAGGATGTTCAGTTAGAAGCAGAATTGCAGTGATCTTTTTCTCCATCCCCAATCTTCTTTTTCTGTCAGTAATATGATAGCTTTCCCCACTAATGAAGAGGAGACAGAATTAGGTCATTGGAAAGTGAATGTGTTCAACAGTGTCTGTCGTTTGCAAGTAAAGGACCACTTTCTAACCTGAAGTATTTTGGAAATTAAATGGATGCCATCAATGGGATCAGACTTCTCATTCAAGGAAATTTCCAACAGAATTTACCAGACTCCTTGCTGGATGCAGTGGTGTACAGCTTCGTCTGTGCGGGTGCTTTTCTTTCTATTTTTTTTACCCTCCTTTTTTTTAACAATTTATCAGTTCCATCACCAGTCCAGCAAAAAATACAGGAATGGACAGAAAAATACTTACTATAGTTTATCTGAAACATTGCCATTCCAGTGCCAGGGTAGAAGGATCCTCTCCCCACTGCTACTAAACAGTGTTTGCTTTGTTTTTCTTGAATAACTTCTTTTACACCTGAGTGTCCCTGATTCATCAGGTTCCAGGCACGAATGCACCCATCTAGCCGAGGGTTAATCTGTAGAAGAGTTACAATACGAGGTGTTTACATTCAAAGTTGTTTTAAAAATGCTAATAATATGGCATTACTTTACATGTCAACTTATTTCTGGGCAGCCAGTAATAGCCTTATCAATGTGATAGGTTACAGCACTGATGCTGGGAGAAAACAAATGGCATGCATTTAGTACCTCAGCCTTCAAAAGGTATTTCTGATTTAATAACGTTTTCCATTTTGATACCAGCAATCTGTACAAAATGATTGCCTCAATTTTTGAAGGTCATGCCATCCTTTTGTTCAGGCCACAACAGCATTTCTGTAGCTGAAAGACAGTGATCACTAGCACTGTTCCTTGTCTGAGGTTTCATTTTCTCCTTGTACCAAAGTACAAAGAAATTTCTGAAACTACTTTCTATTAGTAATGGGATGTTGTTGTATTGCTTCATATTTCTTCTCTCTTATTCACTTTTGACAAAAATGGGTTGGGGGGGGGCGAAAGGTGCAGTCTCTACTGTACAGCTACTTCTTGTACCTCTGTTTAGACTGCAAATTAGTTTGAGGATTTCCGGACTGTGAAGTAGCCAGTTGCAACAACTTGACTGTACCCATCCCCAGCATAAGACAGAGCTGTTAAGAATGGAAGACTGAGAGAATCATGGGCCTTGTCTAGCCTGAGCTACTATAAAACCTAGCAGAAATGAACGCTCATTGTGCTGCCTGCACAGTAAATTCCATACCTATTCAGAGCTTAGCCAAGGCCAGCACCAGAAATGTGAATCAATGTGAAATGCTCCTGCAGCAGACATGATTTAGGGAATCTTAAGGCTGTATTAGGAAATGGACTACAGAATCCTGTAAGATTAAGGCTTTGGGGAGACCTTAAAACAGTCTTCTAATACCTAAAGGGGGCATGCAAAAAATCTTGAGAAGGACTTTTTACAATGGCAGGTAGTGACAGGACAAGGGGGAATGATTTTAAACTGAAATAGATTTAGATTAGGCATTAGAAGAGAAGTTGTGGCTACCCCATCCCTGGCAG
>NW_009940247.1:0-17311 GCF_000696875.1 Nestor notabilis
TATATATATATATATATATGAATGTATGACATAACAGCAGCAATCACGTATTACTAATTTCTTTCCATAACATCCCTTTCAGTACAATTATTTCTGAGCAGTAGATTACAATCAAACACATCTGCTTAACACTGCAGTTTCTACCAAATACATTAAGGTACTTTATAAAGCTAATGGGTATTTTTTCATTATCATTATCCAAGAGCAATCCCAGATTAGGGCTGAGAATAAAGCTTTATATAAGTTTCACAATAGTTTTCCTATTAAAATCAGAAATAAAGCTCTAAATCCCTACAAAAGTTTTCAGATCATTCCTTGTCATCTTCACACAGAATGAGTAGTTTATCTTAAAGACAATGTACCGTCACATTTTTTACATAAAAACATGCAACAAAAAGCTTATATTGCTCATCTACTAATTTTCTGGTAAAGTGAACAAAAAATGTAAACCAGAACAACACTTATTATTTTACCCCACACATACACTGAAAATATCCACACACAGGAGATGCAAGAGAGGATGATACGAACAGCTAAGCACAGTACATTGATTCAATAACTGGTATTTTCTCCAAAGTTGTTTTTTAGAAGATGCAAATATTGTTTACACATACTGTTTACAAATACTCTAGCAAAGTGCTATAAGAAATTCACAACAATCTTAACTCCTATTTTTTAAAGTGACACATTAAATGACCAAGTCACAGACAACACCAACCTCCTAAGACTTGCATTAAAAATAAAAAAAAAGTTTATCTGTGCCTGCAGTATCTTGAAATGACATAAAATAACAGTAATAATAAAAAGTTAATGGTTGTAGAATGAAAAGGTACTGTCTTTGTATGATACTGCAGGATTTGTCACTGTTGGCAGCCTTAGCAAAATTAACACAAGATGCACTAAGGCACCAACCACCTGTTATTGTCAGGGGAATTATTCATTTGTTTTGGGGCTGGGGTGAGCTGAAGAGAGAAAAGGCTTTCTCTGAGCTGGACTTAAAGCAGTTACAGAGAAAGGACCTGTCAGTTCATCACTCAGTGTATTACTACTCATAGCAAAATTCTGCAATGGATAGTACGCTTATCAGAGATTCTCCAGTAAAAATTAATACCAAAATAGGAAAAAATTAGATTAAAGAAGTGTCTGATTTGTAGGGCATTACCACAAATCATTTAAATAAAAATCACAAACATATATGCATGTTAGTATAGTTCTGCTTCTTCCCTCTTAATATTAGGAATAAAGCATTTTCACAGGTAGAAAGTAGTTCAACACCTAAACAAAATGTAAAGCTAGAAACAAACCTTAGATACAATCATTTTTATGAATAGCTGAGAAACGTGAATGATATTTTTCAGACAGACACACAAGTGAGTCTACTCTGAGTTCAAAGTTTATCTATCCCTGGTTGTTTTGTTGGGGCTGCATGGAAGGTACGGTGCCATAGGTCTTCCCAGTGCTATGCTAACTAGCCACAGAGCTTTCAGTCATAACAGGGTAAAGGCAGAGCAAACACAGGTTTTCTTCAAACTACAGTGCCACTGCGTCCTTTGGTTCTTCAGTGGCATTGTTTTTCAATTAATAACCAAGCCAGTTAGGCATTTTACCTTAACTTAAAGCTTAGAAAGTCTGCAGATGAATTTAGGGCTGTCTTGTAAGTCTTTCACTGAAGAGCAGAGGCGGGCTCCACAAAGACTTACTCAATGCAGAAGAGAGACCTTGATGTGACCATATTAAACTTCAAACGCCAATACAGAATTACAATTAATTATAGAATGCAATCAAACTCTAATAATTAATTTCACATCTCTCTCTTGGAAACAGCAAAACCTACTGAACCAAGTCAAAAAAAGCACAGCCAAATATACACCTATTTGGAAAGATCAGAGAATCATAACTTAACATGAAGAAAGGTGCCTTGGGTTCATGCCCATCAGATGTGGCAAGACTAAACAAATATCTTTAATTACAGCTTTAAGTACACTTGCCCATTCACATAACAAACCATTCTATTCATAGGTAATTATAATAGTAAAGTGCAAGAATAAGCTTAGGAAAGATGTTCACAAAAGATATTCTCAAACTCTCAAAATACAAATAAATAGAGTGTAATTTGGAGTGCAGAAATGACCTTAAAATGGGTAGAAATCTATTGCTCCCTCAAAATAAAACCAAACGAATATTGGCTGTCAATATTTCATTTGGAAACCAGACTTTGGTAGTGGCAATATAGCACTAATCACCCCTTAATTTCTCAAAATGGAGAGGTCAGAGGCTCTTCACAAGGCAGGTACCTACAGAGCCTCTACACGATGATCGTAGTGATATAACAAGGATGTTGTATCTGCTGTTAGACCCTGAGAACCCACTAACTATAGTGCAGTTCTTCGATCACTTTTTTACTTGGTCAGATAAATAACTGAAATGCTTGAAATTTTGACAGACAATACAACCATTCTGGGGAAACACAACACGATTCATCTGCTGCTGTAAAACCCTAGAAGTAGCACACACAGGATACTGATTTGAAGCTCCCACCCTTGATAGTGCTACCACATTGGGAAAGTGGTTCTCACTCACAAAGACAAACTCAGGTGCAGTGAAGCTGAACACAATCATGAACAAAGCACAAAGGTATGCACCAGTCTTGAACAAGCTCCTTTCTGCTACCTTAGCTTGAACTAGATTTGTAAATATTGAAAATAAATTTTTAAACTAGAATTCTGAAATTCTCTGATGTCTTAGAAGAGTTTGCTGCACATTCCACTTCCTTTTTTTCATGAGATGTAATTAAAATAACAAAATACCGAAGTGTAAAAAAAAAAAAAGGTATGTATTTATGTATTTGAGGAAGGTAATGGAGAGCTGTTTGAAGACTTCATAGTTTTGCAATCCAGGATCCGACTTGCACAAGACACGATTAACTGCTACACTACACTGCCGAATCCCCCACGCAGAGAAGCAAGAGTTACAGAACCTTGATCACTTCCCAAACTCACAAACCACCTCAGCAAAGGCATTTTTTTGCTAAACTTTGTCTACTCTCGAACATTTGTTAAGACAAAATTCCCAAGAAGCATCCTGAAATGAATCATATTAAGTGCTAAATGCTTTTCTCTCAAAGCATTTAAGCAATTAAAACAATCAAGCTAAACCCAGAGCAGAACAGTTTTTATACTGTCACTTGCTGCAGCTGGAACCACTATTCTGAGGCCTTAAGATACAGCTCAGTGTGGCTGGTTTTCTCCCAACTTGACAGTTATTTAAAGTAAACTGAGAGGACTCAAAAATTCTTAAAAAGGTGACCGTGCTCCCATGAATTTCAGTAGCTGCTGTTACGTATCTAGTCCCACAAAAGAAGCATTAGGTTTCAGGCTCATAACCACTGCACCCTTTTGACGTTTTGGCACCACCAGTCATGCTCCTTCTTGTTTTTTCCCTTTTGTTCGGCTACATTCCAAGACTACACAGATGTCAAAACATTTTTCAGAACTGTTTTATTTGTGCCACAGGCAAGTGAGGAAGCCAGTACGACTTCCCTTCCCCAGCTCCACTTGTATCCAACTGTAAACCACTGTGGTATGCACTACAAACACGATATGGAGGTACCATGCAATTCCATGCTTGTATTTAAAAAGGGAGAAATCCCTCTTCAGCTGAACCTTTCAAATAGCACCTGCAGTACCCAGCCTCAAACCTTAATTCAGGCCAAAGTGTAAATTACAGCATTAAAACTATGCTGCATTTACAAAAGCAACAGAAGGATGAGGAGAGGAAACTGGTTCTTTTTGAAATGGCAAGACAGATTCAAACAATTTAACTTGAAATGAAAGTTAATATGCAACAGCTTTGGTGAGAAACTTTATCAGCTGCTCTACACTAACCCCCCCCTCAAACAGAGACTTTTAATGGTTAATCTACCCTGCAAAGGGTGATACTCCTAATGCACTGGTCAAAGCATTCAGAGAAAACTGAGTGTTACTCAGTCCTGTACTCCCTCATCTTTTGGATAAATACATAAAATAATTTTCATCAATATTAAGAGATGTGCTCTTCTCACACTGGCTATCTCACAGCTTTCTCCTTCCTACTCACGACCACTTTCCTCTCCCAGTTTCAGTTACATGTCACTGTGGCAACTACGGCAATTGGTTCCAAGAAAAGTGAAAACAGTACTTCTGGTGACTAAGCTATGCGGCAGTTTAACGTCGGAAAGCCAATGAGAGATAATCAGCCCCTTTTCTATTAGTCATCACTAACTGCTCCACAGACCCCATTTTAGTATTACACTGTATCAAGACTTCTATAGCACCTCTCCATTCTCAAGTTGTTGAAATATAAACTGGAGAGAACATTTCCTTCAGCAAGTATATGATTCTGCCAGTATTACAATAGTAATTTAGGCAGGAGGAACTGAATATGAAAATCTTACAGATTAAGCAAGACCAAATATCCACTAAAACAAATCAATTTTTAAACATGAACCAAACATAGTTTAATTACTATACTTGTCCTGAGCCTCCAGTTTCAACAGTTTATTTCACATTTTCCTTTACCAACATATACTCTGTTAAATGTTATTTAGTATCACTAGAGTACCAGTTTCTCTTGACCTATGATAATACCTATAAACAATCAAATGATGTTCCACTTTACTGGGTAAATAAAATATCCCTATTTTCCCACACGAAGATAGCAGATACACTTCTAAATCCTGTCACAACAAAACATAAAAAAATCTAAACTGAACAAATTGCAACAAAGTACACTAAGCTTCAAGAACACTGTAACATTCAAGCCTTGCTCAGCAAAATTCCACAGAACATACCAAGATTCACAGGAAACAGGAAAGACAAAAAGTACATATGAACAATTATAGTAATTCCAATGAGACTGTTAGAAAATAATAAGAAAACAAACAAACAAAAAAAAAACCCCAACCAAAACATCAATCCCAAAACAAACCAACCCAGAATAAAAAGCTATGGAAGTGCCTATTTTGGGAACTGGAATTAATTCTGGGGCCTTGCCAACTGTTCATCCTAGCTCTGTATCCAAAAACTTCAGCTTCTGAAGATGAGAAAGTCTGCTTGGACAGATGAAACCCTACTTATTCCACAGAGATCCTTTGGCAGCAGCTGCTTATCACTGTGTGTAAAACTCACCTTTCCATACAGTTTGGGGGTTTTTCTAAACAGTGGGCAATCTGGTTTTGTTATTCCCTCCCTCAATAAAAATACTCAGTTTACTGTATGATTTGTTGACTAAAAAAAACCAACCCAACCCCAAACAAACTCTTTCCATCAGCTTTAAAAGCAACACCGGCAGATGAATAAATATGTAAAAGCTGGAGTCCATTTGCATGCCTTTATTTCCTTTTGAAAAAGGGTAATGATAAGGTTCCTTTTATAACTAGCCAAAGTCAGCTGTGTATCCAGCCGGGTACATATCAAATCCTGAAAAGGCTGACAATGATTTCATTTAAACTTCTAAGCAACAGAATCCCCATGTGACAAATACACTTTCCTAATTGTAACTGCTTTCCAGATTTTGTATTGAAGATTTGAAAAAATAGGAATGCCCTATTCCTGCATCCTTTCCCTCACTAGTCTAAGGCACTGTTTAATCACCTCACAGTTCTTCCTTTTTAGTGGTATTCTTTAAAGTTCTAGCTATTGAATTTGCCTTTCTCTGCTATGTTAAGAGTCCAACAGTATATATTTTATCTTCTGATGAATCATCTGAAGCCTGAAAGTCTCTCCAGGTTCCTGCTCTTTATTCTATATTTACTGGTATTGAAATAGTATTTGTTAGGAAGCACTTTTTCTTGCTTCACGTGACTGCGATGCCAGGCATCTGTTTTTCACTGGAGCAAGCAGCTTGTAAAGTTTTTCTTGAACTTGCAAGTAGAACATTGTATGTAAGAGTTAAGAAAACGCTATGTTATTTCAGTTAGTTCTCCTAGTTATAACAAGACACTTTGTTCCTATTCTAACAGTTAAGTTTGTGGTCTTCCAAACCTTTGGATAAGGAAAAAACAAAATTAAACCCACCCCCCCACCCCTTGTCACACTGGAAAACCTGTTTAGTCTTCTAAGAAAAATCACATGCATAGATTTACTTCTGCCGCTTCCTATATATAATACTGAGTCATAACTTTTCCTTAAAATTACTCAAAAGATATTTCTGTGCTTCTTTTTTTGTAGTAGTCATAACCATACCACATGTGATTTTGAAATGTCATCTCAAAAGGCTAAACGCACATCAGCAGAAGATAAAAGAAAGACTGTCTTTCTATCTGTAATGTATCTCAGTATTTATCTACTAATTTTTGTTCACTCTAACTTGACCACTGAGTAAGATGAACCACCAGGGACAGTTCTTCAGGCAATGCATTCTGAAACGTTTTTTTGGTATGACACAAGGTACAATACCCTCTAACTGATAAAGAAATCCAGTGAAAGTTCACATAACTAGTGAAACTCAGAAATACTGAAAAATAAAAATGTGAATTTTGATCTTCATAACTGCATAATCTCATATATAATCACTGTGGACTGAAACCCTCAGAAGATGGACAAAAATGCTCATGGTGCACGCTACAGAAATAAGGACTAATTTCTGTTTTAAGCTTCTTTGCACCTTATATGCAAAATAAACAGCACACAGAGACAAAAATAAAATCAAAAATATACAGCATAGTCCTCTACCCATTTTGTAAAAAGGGCATATTTAAATAAGAGTGCTTCCATCCTCTTTCTTTCGGGGGGGGGCCACAAGGGGACGAATCATCATCGGACATCCATCAACATGTGGCTTTTAATACCAGATATACAAGCATCTTCCTCATTATTTTTACTCAGAAGCAAGATCTGCTTTTACAACTTATCTAGTAAGTCACACTTTCTTAAACACATTAAATCTTATTTAATAAGCCAGTGTCAAGGCAAACTAGCTTGAAAATAAAGCTCTAAAGTTACCTTACTTTTTAAAAATACCACTGAGGCAATGCTAACGAACACTGTAGTGGCTCTTTTCTTGATTAAGGCAGAATTAGTTTTTATTTAAGCAAAGAGGGCAGGATGCCATCAGCAGTAATTTCCACACGTAGCCGAAAGGTTTCAAAGTCAATCAATCTTACAAGAAACATCATCAGACGATGACTGCTAGCATCGCCTTCCATTTTACCTAGGTAATTCCATCATCTAATTATTAGATACAGCCATAAGGCATACCTACATCATGCTCTCCTGTAATTAAGTATTTCCCCATGATTTTGTGAAAGTATACATACATTTATATTCAAGGATAAACAGCCAACAGACATTAGTCTGGATGATTTATTTAGCTTTCAATTTTCTTTGCAACACTGGCTCTTGCAGTATTTTTCAATAGCTTTTTAATGCTGAATTTTAAGCAGCATTTCTTATTCTCTTCCCTGACTTAAAAACTTTCTGAAGGGATTAAGTATTCAAAAAAAACCAATACCCTAAAAACCATTAAAATAAATCCCCAAAAGAAACACACAAGCCACGTATATGATTAAGAAGCATCATCCATGAATGCATTCTAACAGAGTCTCAAAGGCCTTGTAAATATTCCTTTCCATTCATACTGTGTTTCATCACTTTTCTGTTTATTTATTTTCCTGGTCCATACTTCATTTTAAAGACAATCAAGATTCCTGTGTTGAGATAACAAGACTATATTCCATTATTTGGCAAGTAAGTTCAGGATAATTCAATTAGGTAAGTGATAAAACAAAAAGGGAATACTGGTTCTGCCTTAAAGACATACAGTAACACAAATCCAGTTCACTACCAGAAGCAATATGCTTTTTAATAAAAAGGTCAACACAGAAAAAACAGTTAATGCGCAGCACATTTGATTTCTAGAGAAAGCTGGAAATATTCCAAGAATCTCAGCAATTTTTGCTCTCAGTTATCTGCCCACTACTTTCATAGGAATCTTTAAATTCTCTTTCAATATGATGCAACACAACTGAAGCACACAACATGGAAAACAACTATAAAACCTCATTCCTATTTATTATGAAAGTGGGGCTTTGCTTTTTTTTTTCTCTCTGTACAAGTATTGCATTTCAAATGCTTTCTTAATTTCAGACACTACAAATACACCATGCAGAAACCGAAACTAAACATGAAAGCAAGTATTTATATACTTCAGAATATTTGCTTCTACTTAACAGAGCTATACTTGCACGAATGGTACTTCAATAAAGCAGATTACACTATTTCAGTGTATATTTTGAAAATATCAAAAATTAAGTATTTTACACCACATTCAATTTCCCCCAAGTATATAGCCACAACAGCCTAGTTTCACACGATCTTTAAAGAACATGAATATTGACACTGGCTTTGTTTTTCATCAAGCAAACGTATTTTAAATGCCTCTTTTGACACAGAAGATCAAGAGATTACAGCAAAACCATTTTATTCGTATTACAGAATCAAATGCTCAAAAATACAACGAAACAGTTTTCAGAGCTAACACTGCAATTCTCCTTTGTGTACCCATCCTACTCAATGGATAAGGCAGCTGTTACAGAGGACAAGGATGAGCAGCATCAGAGGGGAAAAAATAAATCCACAGGGAAGAGATCACAGAGCTAGTACAAGATACCTAACAAAGAAGCTAGATTTAGATTGTCAAGTCAGTCCTAAAAGTTAGAATTTCATAACTTGGAAATCCTGGACCTGCAATCTAAATAAAATAGTCCTACTATTTTATTAGGAGAAAAAAAAATCATTCACGTACTAGGCAAAATTCAACCACCACACATCATCAGTGGAATATGAACACTGCAAGAACAAATGTACCCCTGTCTTCAGGAAAACTAACTGGTGGCAGCAGCAGGTCACTTTTCAGGTGACCATCTGCCAAGAGGTACAGGTGCCCCTCCCATGCAGAGGTACAGTTTGAGTGTCCTTCCCAGTCACCCCCCCCACATAACACTACAGCTCTGACACTTTCCAGAGAGATGGGACTTTTAGTCTAAAACTCACTTCTGCTTAAAAAAAAAGAAAAATAAAGAAAAAAAAAAGAAAAAAAGGGCAAGCTGATGGCTGATGAATGCAAGCAGTACCATGTAAGCAATCTTCAACGGTTTTGTATTTCAAGAAATACTAAGTCGAATTTCCTAGTAAAGAGGTAATGCACTATCTGATGATGCAAATCCTATATGCCTAAGCAGTTCCCCGGTGGTCCCACGTATTATCCTCAGTGCTAAGCAAGTTATTAAGAAGTCAGCACTGACAACATTGGAAACTGAATTCACCCTAAGGCTCTAACATGACCTACCGCACCTCCGGACATGGATACTTATGTACAGACTTTCTAAAAGATAGACAGGTGCCCAGCATTGAAAGAAAGATAGACAGATAGATAGACAGATAGATAGATAGATAGCAAGAAAGAAAGAAAGGGAAAAAAAAAAGAGACAGGAAGCAAGCATTCATCTCTTACCATCCACAGTTAACAACTTCTGATCCTACACTCTAATCAGTAATTCATAGATGATAACCTAAGAGGCCATATACTTAGTTTACACATGACCTACAGAACAACACTATCTATGCAGTTTAACAGCAAAAAGCTTAGAGTATAACATCTGTGTAAGAAACCGTGGTAACTGAAAAGTGTGCAGCTCTCAGAATCAGTAGTGTGGTAACCTGACCTACAAACAAACCAATACGGAAATTAATGAGCTACGAAAGTTGCAATCAAGAAAGTAAACCAAACATCTCCACGCATGCCTTTGTTTCCAGAGATGCTGAAAACACATTAATTTCAAATTCTCTAGGCAAACAGCATTAGTGTTTAAACACCGAGCATGTATGTTTCTTCTCTGGTAATTTAAAGAGCTTAACTGCTTTTCCTTGAGATCTCTGGAAAGGCAAATCACATTTCATCCCCAAGGGAAAAAAAATCCACTGAAAAACAGATTAAAGGGATCATTTAAATGAAGACTCCTATGAAATGGTCCACATCACTCATGATTCTATATGGGTATTTAACTCACACATACACACATGACTTTTTCTAATGCTAAAGAAAGAAAAAAGAATAGCCAAAGAAAATGAGACAACAATTGAGATTTGGGTCTGCAGCACAATCCCTTTTCCTTTAATATACTCATTTCTGTTCTGTTTTTAATTCAGGTATCAGTTTTCCAGGACTAAGCAAATTCACATTACAAAGAGTGCTTAAGCAAAAGTCTCTCTCAGCTGAAGAAAAGCAATTTATAATAAAGCCCAACTTAAGTTTTAAACTATGTCCATCTTTTTTACGCTTCTGACATAGAATATGGGAACTATATACATGTGCCCAGCGAACAGGAAACTGAGCATAAACAGAAGCTGAATCTCTCTGCAGCCTTGAAAAGAAATCTAATCATGACTTTAAAAAAAAAAAAAGGAAAAAAGGTCTTTATATTTCTGCTCCTGGCATGTAATGACACTTAAAAAAAAATAAAACCAACCACAGTATCATTTTAGGATCTGTTTTTTTATGAAAGGTACCAATGGAAAGAACATACATTCTAATCCTCAACTCTCACTTAGTTCATATTCTTTCTTACTTGGTTCTAAAAAAGCAAAACAGAACAAAAACATACTACACCCACCAATCAGGACTGTCTCAATCAAGACAAAGCCAAGTTCTTTAATACCAACTCCCCCCACCCACAGACAACAGTACCTGTTTAGAAAACAGTATTAGTTGCTTACTAACAATGTAAGTTTTTTTGCAGTGTACGACTAAACAAAAATACCATTTTACCAAGCAAATCATAACAGAGAACAGTGTAATCAATCTGATGTTTGTAAACAACACTGGGAACTAAAGGCTGTTTGTCAATGTCAGTAAGTAGGTACTCACATTAACAAAACTTACTAGGAGTAAGTACGGACTGCAGTCTCAAAACATGCATTTATGTAGGTTAATTTAACCAGCCTTAATTGTCCACTACCTGAGACTTAAGAGTCGGCTTTCAAAAAACCATCATTTGCATTAAGAGCCCTCACTGTCCTAGCCTTCAGTGCCCTGTCAATACAAACAATGAACCTGCACACGGAACACAAAACAGTTCCTGTTCTCAGAAACTTTCTAAACTACTGTTCTAAAATCAGTAAGAATTGAATTCAAGGGCTAAACAAACATACTGCTGTTTTAAATGCTAGGAACTAAACAAATACTCCATAAAGACAAATTTGGTTTTAGTCCCAATAATCAAATTTTGCATTTCTTAGCCCAGTATATTATGTCTCAAATGTCCAGCAAAGCCAAAACTGTATCTTTCCACCACAGAGCTTTCTGGCATTGCTAAAATCCCAGAAACACTGCTGAAATGCATCTCAGATTAACTGGAAGAAATCTGAAGACATGCTACTGTTCTTTTAACTTAAGATATAGCTAAGTTAACTCAAGTTCATGCTGAGCTTTCAAACTCCTGAAATAAAAATATTAAGAATCTTCACTTTGCTCTGATTCTGTTATTACTTATGAAAACATCACTTGAAACATCCCTGCTTTCTAATGTGTCACTTCACTAGCCTCACCAGATCTACAGCTGTCTACCAGCCCCCCAGTCACCACTGTTAAAATACAGGAATATGGCATGCTAAATGTACAGAGCAATTTCAATTCACGTTCATGCTTTAAACTTGCACTCACATAACAAAAGCTCCTGCAAGAACTGTGAAAGACACACTAATATAAAAATCATCTTAAACAGAACTTCTTACGAAGAGTAACTTTTTGTAAGCAAAGACAAGATCAGGGTTAAAACTCCTTGTCATATGCATTAATTCATGTTTGTTCTAACATAAACATTTTACTAAAGTTGTAAGGCAGATATTTGATAGCCCTGTAACTTTATTTTATTTATTCCAGGTTCCAGGACCAAGATGGCATTAAGAAAATAACTTACAATCACTTACTTGCTAACTTTTCAAAAAAAAAAAAGGTACCAAATTCATCCAAGCCTTGATAAGCACTACTGTATTTGCAAAAGGAAAAAAGCAGATTCAGAAAAAACCTTCTGAAAACTTCCTGTGCGCAGCAAGGGAAATGCTGAAAGGTTTTTTGGCACTACTTACGTAGATAGTACAGTAAAAGTTTATACTTAATTTAGGCAACATCAGCAAGATTCAAATCTTACATATGCAAATGTAATCTTCATTTGGGGCTCTTAAAATTAGGAGTAGTTCAGATTCCCAAATTATGAATACAGTTAACCTTGAGCTTGGCTGTTTTTCTGTTTTGTTTTTTATCTGAAGGTCAACTCCATACGCCATTCTGAATTCACTGATTACTTCTCAATATACAGTGACGAAAACAACTGAACACACAACATAATTTGGTCTGACCAAAAAACCAAAAACAACGATGACAAAAAAGACGTTTCTGAGGACAAAACAGAGCACTTGACCACTTACTGATTTCTCTGGGGAACATACTGCTTTTTTAATGCAATTTCACAAAAGTACCATGTACTTAATTTACATTAATCCTCTGAGTATGGCCTCTAAGGAAAGCATATAAGAAACGCACAAAAACTTCAAGTTGTTTTGTAAAAGCATTGGTTTAAAATTAAACAGGTAATTAAGTAAAGGTTTCTATCACTTGGATGGTTTGCTTACCTCTGGGGAGGGATATAAGGAGCAGATACCGTTGGCATAACTGTACAGGGTTCAACCACTGTTTTCTTGGCTTTTTTTGTCTTTTTTCTGACTTTTGATGTAGACCTAGCAGTTCTGACTGATCCCTCCTTTCTACAAACACCATTTTTAATTTCAGCTTCTCCATAAATATTTAGAGGTCTCCGTGTGCAACCCGGTGGAGTATGTACATCGCAATAGGCAGTCTTTTTTACAGAAAATGTTGTCCCACTGCCAGTTAGTTCTTTCACAGGTTCCATTTTCATATATAGACCGGCCTTTTGAGCACATGTCACATGGAATGCAGTATAGCAGTTTGCTTTGTGGCACTGGATGCAGGCACCAACACCTTTCTGTTTACAGAGGTAGCACGTTAACTTCCATCTGGCTGGGGGAATGTTCCTGACACCATCAATTGGCTCAATAAAAACTGTATTGGCAAATCCAACTTCTGGAATCCACAATGCACACACCACGTGTCCCCAACGATCATCATCTGTCTTTTTAAAGGCACCTCCCTTGTTTGGGCACAGCACACAGTCTACAGGCCGCGAACGGGACTGCAGACAGTGTCTGCAGAGCCACTGGCCCTCAGGTATATATGGCACCCCATAGCATTCCTGATGTACTGCTAAATTACACATATCACAAAACAGGATTACATTGCTGTTCTGACATTCACCATCCATGCATATACAACACACCGCATCTTCATCAATTAAAGACTGATGATCACCCTGTTTTTGGTTCTCACAGTAAGACTCTTTTTCAAACCTATCCATAAGGAATTCAAACATATTTTGTGAAACAACTGACACTCCATCACTTTTCCGCTTCTCGTTTATTATTTCTAACCACGCATAATCTTCTTCATCCATGTCATACTCAACTTCATTATCAAGTTCTTCTGCTGACTTCTCAATGAATTTGTAATAAACTGGAGGTCTCCGAGGAGCTGAAGGGGGACTGTACTCAACAATCCGTACTTTTGGTTCCGGAAGAGGAGTTGTTGTAGCAGGTATACCGTGTGAGCTTGGAAGAGCTTCATTTTTCTTTTTCACTTTGTTATTTTTATGCCGTTTGCTTCTTAGACATACTGGTGGTCTTTCACTATTTTCTTTATTGCTGTTGCATTCACTCATTTCCTGTGCTGTAAGATCATCTTCTAATATAATCTCTAAAGGATCAAAGATACTGATCCTATGCAGGCGACCTTCAATTTCTATTTCAACCATTCTTTGAGCTTGAGCATACGTCAAGGTTTCTCGTGTGGGGGAGTGCTTAATACTGCATGGGGAAGAAGAATGCCTTGCTGCCGATACTCGATGACATCTTCCTTTCCTCCTCATTTGGTAATGTTTACCTAGAATTAGAGCAGCAGTTAATATTATGAACTCTTAACAATCATATTAAAATATTAGTTTTGTTATTGCAAGAAAAAAACCCTTCAATTCTATAGCTCACAACCTATTTACTTATTAAAAATGAAAATGCTGTCACCATTACTTAATACGACTGCTCACACCGGTTTGTCCAAATGTCACTAATGATAAATAGTTCTCCCTAATAACACCTTCTGTAAGTAAACACAAAACCCTTCACACAAAAATCCTACAGGAGACCTATCTGTAAGACCTCTGCACAAGAAAAAACATTTCAGAAGTGCCACAGAAAAAAGCTTACGCTAGCTACATTGTAAGAAAAACTTAAATATAGTAATTCCCAAACCTTAAGTGTGCCTGCAGTTTGAATTTTTTTCCCCAACAGCAACGGATTACTTTCTCCAGATGCCCTCAAAACAAGTAACATAACTGCAGTAAGAAAAACAAGTTTTCTCCTCTTTTTTTTTTTCAAGTGCTATCTGAAACACTCATGTTACCAACCCAGCTACTAGAGCCATACTTAAAGCTAGAAAAACAGGCATACTTCCAAATTTGGCAAGTATGCAGTTTGACAGCTCTTTACTTTTTCACTTTTCTCAATTCTTAGCAAGCCTATTATTCTTTACAAAATGACAAGAACACAATTAACATGCAGTGCCCCATATGGCGCAGTATGGACTGCAACTAGGAAATATTCCACCTGTAAAGCAGGCTGGACTTACACAAAATCACACTCCTTGCACATCAGTGTGTGCGTGTACACACCCCCTTCTCCTTTAAGACATTCTTCAAGAGTTCTGCTTCCCAGAGGAACTGGGGCAGATAAAAATCTCCCTGTCTTTAAATCCAATCCCAAGCTCTTTAATGTAATTTTCAAGTTCATCACCTCATGGAAAACATCATTCCACATACCATACAAAAAGATGTGTCCCATCCCCGAAGTACCATGACTAAGACAAGCATGCATTTGGACCACAAAATCTTCCATACTTATGTCTTTTGACATTTTAAAGTTGCTTGTTGGTTTGTTTGGTTTTTTCTTCCTATGAAGGCTTAAAATATTATAAACCAATTGACAAGATCAAGGTCAAAAGTTCTATCCCTCTCCTCCTTCCTAATACATCATTAATAAATAGCAAAATTCAAAATCAGCTGCAGAAGATAAACCTCTTGGTCTTTAAACTCTGGATTTAAGTATTATTAGGGCTTCACCATTTCAATCCTGCACTTCAAGCCAGTGTCATGTATTAAGTTAGAATAATGCAACTAGTGTTAGCACGTGCTGCCAAAATAGCAGAGAAATGCAGAGATCAAAACAAAAATATTGTTGAATACTAGGGTATATGTTTCAGGAAGAATAGCAAGGACTGGAAAAATTGTACATAAACTACTCCATGTAGCCTACCTTTTGTTTAGTCTGTGATGCCAATCCCTAAAGGTGCACCTTCAAATTGCTGAAGGAACTCCTTTCACAGGAAGACTAAATAATTTAGGCAGCTAGTGTTAAGACTAGTTCTTGAGAAGGTCCAATCTACTTGCTTCCACAAACTGACCTTGTTTTCTCAATTTAAGATGCTTTTATTACTCATGAGAGAACTGTGTTGCTCACAGATCTGACTTTTACACCCTTAACTCTTACTACTTGTTTTTATGGCACAAGCACAGGCAGCAGTCGGTGTTTAATCATGTCAGACCTCTGATCTGTTCTATATAAACAGCAGATGAATAAAAAAGGCTCCAACTCTTCAGGCAAGTTTGAAAGAAATATTTAATAATTTAATCCTGTAAACCAGCATAGGATTAAATCATATCAATTTCTTAACTGCAGAAAAAGTTTAAACCACTAGCACTGCTACAGAAGGTCCAAAAACTAGATATGAAGGCATATGAATAGCTTAACTAAAATTAAAAGTTAGCTCCCAGTTTCACAACACACTTTGTAATTCAGAGGCCAAAGTTAACACAATGGCCCTGATTTCTGTTTATTGTTGTGAACAAACAATGAGGGCACAGATGAGAGATAACCTTCAGAAATCAGAAAAACCGCGCAACTTGTCTGCACTTCCCTGTTGAACTTAACCCAGTACCACAGAAACACACATTAATGCAGGCTTCCAAGCTCTTCATCCCCCTCTGCTCAAGAGATTCTCAAGCATGGCTGCAAGCAGGCAATGAGAAAAGGAAGAAAATACTCAAAAGCATGAGTGTTCCTGCTTTAGGATTTAGGACTACTATTGTAAAAGTCAAACTGTTTGAACCAGAATGATAAAAAACAATGAGCTAACATCTAAGCATCTCCCCTTTAATACTTAACTGTTAATAAAATTAAATTAGGAAACAACTTACAGTCACAGTTAAGCACAGTACAGATACCCTACAAATACGATGCAATGAACAGTTATAACTGGTAGTACTCTGGTCGAATTTCATAGAAACTTCGTGTGAATAACTGAAATGCTTGGGAAGCCAAAGTACTGTTCTGGTTTTTTTCTGCAAAATTCCTCTGTTTGCAAACGTCCTATAAATATTCTGGGTGAAGACAGGATTTCTGCATAACAAATTCATAACTGGCAGTTGGTTCGCTTTTCCTAGTTAATATCGGGTATCTTTCTCCTCTCCCCGCTGCATTACCCTGTAAATCGACAGGAATGAAGACCGTGGATCCAGGCTTGGAAAAGAGTAAACTAAGACAGTTTCCATTCAGTATGAACAAAGATACCACACTAACAGCAGAACGGAATTACTCTAATGTAGTTTTCTGCCTCTTACAGCAACTCAAAGGCTTCAGGATATAAACCGGGAAAGTTATCCACAGCTTTCCTCTTGGAATTACATCAGCTGCTCGGGAAGAAAGTCACCAGCAGACGCTTCCCCTCACCACAGCATAAGTACACGAAGACAGCTGCTTGTGTGGAATACACGGTATAAGGCTAAAAATACTTTTCACCAAGAAGCAGGGTAGCTAAAACCAATGGGAAAAGTGCGACAATGTAGACTTTTTGATTACAAATTCCTTTCACAAACTGTCCTAGTTACCTTCCTCCTCTTCAAATAAATTGCCTTTGGTCCCTGGATCCCCTGCTCAATGGAAAAGGGAATTCCATTCTCAATGGACACTCTCATGCAGACCATTAAAAAGAAAAAGACACAGGAATGCTCTTTAGTCCCAGACAATGAGGGGGGTGAGCAAACAGCGCTTACACACACACGGGGCGGACACCACCCACAACTTCGGCCGCGGAGCAG
>NW_009940248.1:0-7642 GCF_000696875.1 Nestor notabilis
CTAACTATTCTATGATTCTACGATTCTGTGAAAGTAAGGGGGTTTTTAGTCTTACTTTTTTTTTTTTTCTTTAGATTACACCTTTTCTATGTGCAGTTGTCTGTATTTGAAATAAAAACCTGTTTTTAAAGGAAAAGGGAAAAAGAAAAAATTATTCTATTTTAAGCACTCCTCGGCAATCCTTCAGCCTCTTTAAATTAATAGTTAATATGTTAGACTGATTTTATATCTATTTATAGCTGCCACATGATTTTCATATTAAAAAAATACTGTATTTTTAGTGATTTCAGAGACTACTACAACAGGAAATGGCTTTTTGATTTACTCATTGAAATCAATAAGAGCCATGGTACATTCCTCAATGGTGTAAAATCAATACTCTAATTACAGCAGCATCAAGGGTACACACCAGATTGTAAAAGAAACCTTGACTTCATGGCTATAGCAATTGCAAAACCAGTTATGAAGCATGTGTGACAGATAAATGACTTTGGACAGGACCCCTATTTAATTTTGCTGTTGTACTGACTAGTAGCAATTTGCTTAATGGGGCAGTGACCAGTGATAGGGACTCTGAAGTAATAGTACGATACACATAATAAAAACGAACTAATTATTATCTGCGTCCAGGTGTGCAAATAGTACTGAAGCTGTCTTTTCTGGTGAAGTACAAATCTACCACATTGATCCACTAAATTGGCACTGGAAAACAAAGACTTATTTTTTTCCTGCTCTTTGTTTATTTACACCAAATCTTTGAAATACTGTGTTTCTATTGAAACGAGTTGGTGTTATATACAATACAGTGTTTCTCATTCTTACAAATTTTTTTATTAGAGTAACTACAATTTATATTTCTGATGACTTTTTACTTTTTCTTTTCTTTTTTTTTTCTTTTAATTTTCTGACTAGTTCCATGCAAAATTTTATCTGAAATGCTAAATTCCCATAATAAATCGTATTTCTGACCACAGGATTTATCACGCAACTGTCACCCACACTAAGTGTGTGTGGCATAGTTTTTCACAGTGTGACTTTTGAAGAAGCTTTCTGGGTATACTCCTTAGTCTGAAAAAAGCAAAATTTACTTTCACTGAATTTATAACAGTCACCTAATTACATAAGAATTGAATGGTACTTTTTAGATATAGAGAATAACATTTTCAGAAGCAACATGCACAGTGTACAGTCATCTTGTGTTTTTTTAACTAATTGTGCTGTCTGCTTACCCTTTTTTTATGTCAGTGTTTCACCCCATGTTATTTTAACATGGAACTCATAATTCTCTATAGCTGCAAAGATCTCAGAGAAATGATTCACTGATGTTGTCCCTTAAAACTTTCACTCATCCTGGAGCATTTTTAGTCTCCATCAATAGTATTAATTAATGCATTGTAGCCTGCTGCTTAACAGTTTCCAAGAACACTGTCAGTTATTATACTGAACTTCTTTTTTCCTAATTTTTGATTCTCAGAAGTTATTTCCATTTCAGATCATATATGTGTACATACACACACAAAACCACCCATTCATCTGCCTATATAGGTATTGTGTACATAGTTATATGTATTTTTGGATGGGTGAATGGATGTACATAGGTAGTGCCTAACAGAACAAAAAATCAGGACCTTGAGTCAGGTTCATTCAGGTTTAAATGTCCTTTAGTGACTTCCTCGAAGACTTGAAAGCTTCAAAACAGACCTCAGTGAGATTCTCAGTTCTAAAACAAATTGACTTCCTCATCAGTCTTGTAGCACTTGCCATTGTAACATCAGTGAAATTGGGAAAAAGATTGGAGAGAGATTTGAAACAGAGAGAAATCACCTATTTGTAGCTGTTTCTAATGGCTATTCACTGCCACCCTCTCTGCTATTATCTTTTATTAGTAACTTTTATACAACTTTGCTGTAGGAAAGAGCAGAGGTTACTGAGCAGCCAGTGGGGTCACTAAAGCTTGCTGAGGACCTTTTTATTTCTGATGATGGCACAGACCCATAACAAATCTCTCCTGGTTTTTTTTTTTTTTGTTAGAGGGTACAGATGCAAATAACTCTTTTTGTAATATATTAAGATTTTCTCACTTTATCAATGTTGAGAAGCATCTTGCAGGACAACCAGTATTCACTTAGTATATTTTCAGGACATTCACAAATATGTATTTGGTTTGTGAAGTTTTTAACAGAATTGGTAGGGGAAAAATAAATAATAATTAAAAAAAAACACCTCAAAAACTTCACTTCTGGGCAACTGCAGTTGCATACTTATGCAGATGTATGCAACTTGTGAGAAACTATTCTAATAAAGAATCCTGAAACTGGGTTATTCTACCAGATAAGTGTCAAGATAGATCGACTAATTCTGTAGCAATTTATTGCCTTATGAATAAAAGATGGACTAATGGATTAAAACCTACAAATAAGCATAAAGTAATTGTGACAAATGTAACGTTTGCAATAACAAGGTCTGCAGTTCATTGTGATACTATCATACTACACTCTGAAGTCTATCTAAAGTACAATATGAGACTTATTTTCCTTGTCTATACAGTTTTATTTCTTGAGGCCATCTAACGATTGATTCTGTCATTTGTGCTGGCTGATTGAGATTTTGACTTATGTAAGCACTTTTGAGCTACGCAAACATCCAGTATCAGTGCCAGAAATGCTTTTTGGTTTTTGGTTGGGATTGTTGGTTTTTTTTTTTTCTTTTTAAAAATGTAGTGCCTGCTCCATCAGGTTTAACTCAGACTATTCAAGTAGTCCTCCCAGACCTCATATACTTATTAGTCACACACTTCCACAAGGACTTGGAAAAGCTTTATAAGGAAAAAGCTCCTCTCTAAGTCTTTATATTAGTTAGTATGGGGTTTAACTTTGCTCGTGTGTGTGGCCTTTGCTCTGTTTATTAAACTGCCTTTGTCTTAACACATGAGTTTTCTCACCTTTACTCCTCTGATTCTTTCCCCCATCCTGCTGGGCTGTGGGAGGGAAATGAGTGAGCAGCTTTGTTTATAGCAACTTTGCTGAGTTGCTGGCTGGGGTTAAACTATGACACCAAACATGCTGGAGGATGCCAGTATGAATAAATCCTTTCCACTCCAGTTTTTCCACCCTTGCTTCCTTCTCTGCATTTTCTTTTATTTTCAGTATTCTTGCTTATGAACTCAAAAAGATTTTTCCTCTTTGTGAACTATAGACAGAGAAAGCAGTGACCAAAATCACCAAAAGCTTGTCAGTAGATTCCATGTTCTGTTTTTCTTGCCAAAGCCCTCATATTAAAACCAGACACCTTCCATACATAAATAATTTCAGTAGCATTTTTGTCACACATATCTGTGTGTATATGGCAGCAGCTTTTATGCTTGGTTGTAGATTGCAGCTAAATTTAGAGAACTAGGTAGAGATCTTAAATGTGCTAAATTCTAGCAGCATTGAGAAAGGTGGGCTGCTGAGTACAAGAAATAATGCTTAAATTCAGCTTTTATTAGATATCAGAGAATCCACATATGAAATCACTCTGAAATCCAAACTGTACAGAACACATACTTTGTTAATTACATTGGTCACAGAGCAACTTATATAAAAAAGCTGCTGCTAAGTAACCTGCAAGGTTTTTAGGGAGAAATAAAATCTCTTATTAGGCTAGCTGGTACAGTTGTAAAAAGTAGACATGTCCCAGACACATAAGTAATCTTTTGTGTAGACATTCTAATCTTTTGTATAAACATTCTTAAAGCAGTTGGAGAAGGGGTGTATGTTGATTTAGCTTAGGTTGTTTTCATTGCAGTGGTTTAAATAAACTGGTCTCAAAATCACTTATCGTGGTGTTAGCTTGGATATGGAGAAGACTTAAGAGAAAAAGGTAGCTACAGCTCTGTGTAGACACAGCCACTTCCATTTAAAATCCCCTAAGACTGCTGCAATCATAACCACACTTTTAAAGAACATGAAGAGACCTTGTAATTAAGTTTTGCTCCTGACAGTCACTCAACCATGAAATGAAATTCAGATTTCTACAGGTCCATACCAAACAAATCTGACTATATTTGATGCTAAGTGTTGTAGGGTTTCCAGTTACCAAAAGGGCACAGACGCACACACTTACAAGTATATTTCATCCTCCTTGTCATGCTCTGCTCTACTGCACTCTACCCTGCTGGAATCACTGAATTGCAGAATAAGTTAGTTGAGAGGCTCTCTGGAGGCCATGTAGCCCGAGTGTTTTCTTGTGAATTTCCTATTTTCAGATTTTTGGCCATTGCCTCTTGTCCTGTCATTGGGCACTACTGAGAAAAGTCTGACTCATTCTTCTTCATTTCCTCTCATCAGACATTAATACACATTAGTAAGATCCCCTCCTGCATGTTATGTTCTCCAGAATGAATAGCCCTAGCTCTTATAAGATGCTCTAGTCACTTAGTACTTTGTGGACCTGCCCTGGACTCTCTTCAGAGTGTCTATGTCTTTCTTGGACTGAAAAGCCCAGAACCTGAGACAGTACTCCAGATGAGTCCCATCAGTGAGTAGAGGGGATCACATTCTTTGACCTACTGGCAACAATTTTCCTAATGCAGCCCGGGATACTGTTGTATTTCTGTGCTACAAGAACACATTGCTGGCTCATGATCAGCTTTTTGTTCATCAGGATCCTAAGGCCCTTCTATGCAAAGCTGCTTTCCAGACAGTTGGCCTCTGGAATGTAGTGGTAGCTGGGGTGCAGGACTTGGCATTCCTCTGATTGAACTGCATGATATTTCTCTTGGCTCACTTCTCCAGCCTGTAAAGGTCTCTCTGAATGGTGGCACAACCCTCGGGTATATCAGCCACTCCTTTCAGTTCTGTATCATCTGTGAAATTGGTCATGGTGTACTGTCTCTCCTCGTCCCGATTAACGAAGATGTTCAACAAAACTGGCCCCAATATGAGCTCCTGAGGTACCCCACTACTGATTCATCCAATTTCTAATGAACTGAAAATCACTGATGAAAAAGAAAAGGTTTTCCCTTCACTGATTACTACTTTCACCTTTTGTTTTCAGCTGTGTGCCTGTATAGCTGCAATGCAAACAAAGCAGCCTTTAGTACCTTAGGACTACTTTTTGGTCTTTTATAAATGAAGAAGATATCTGTGATTAATTTTTTTGTCCTTGAACTGGAGGAGGTAACAGCTATTGTCAGATAACTGAGAGAACATTCATATCTATCCAGCTGAACTGTGCTTAGATAGGGGTGCCTTTTTATGTTTCATTTTTTTCTTTTGTGTAAAACCCCATAAATCTTGCTATCCAAGTGAGAACTTATTGTATTACTTTAAAATCTTTTATAGAAAGGAGTTATTTTGTTGTGTGCATCACTGTAATAATCCAACAATTATTAAATAAGTGGGAGACAATTAACTTTCTTAACCTGCAACGATAAAAATATATTTTCATTTCCCCAGTTCTTCTCTTTTCAACTACTGTTAGGCAATTTATTATGGTATTCAGATGATGTTTATATGTATCAGGAAATAATACTAATATATATCTGTAAGAAGGTTAGAACTTGATAAAAGAAGTTGGTTCTTATGACAGAAAAGCTGTAACACCGCACAATTTTATTGGAACAAATAAACTAGACAAATTATGATACTTTTTTGCAGGACAATTTATGTAAATAATTTGTTTATGAATAATTGATATTTTTTACTCCAACTTCTTTTATTGAAAATTCCATGATAAAAATATCATCAACAGCTTTTTTTCCTTAAGAAGTTTCTTTGGGTAATATTATTTTAACTCTAATGAGTGTAGGAAGCACTACTCAGAGAGAAAAGCTATTAACTAGAGTATCTGCAATCTGTTCTCAGAAACCAAGGATGGAATCCTGCCCTTACTGAACTCAGTGCCAAAGGAACAGCAATGCATTTATACAGTTTGAGGTTTAGTTTATGATTTTCTGTTATTTTAAGTTGATGTGCCTTAAATGTGAGAATGTTAATCTCTGCAAGTCTGAATTGTAAAATCTTTCCTTAAAAGGCATAATGGAGAACACAAGTTCTTTCTTCCTTACAGACTCTCCACTTCTGAAAGGTTGAGATCCTATTCTAATTTCTTCTGTACTTAGCTTCCCCCCCCCCCAAAAAAAGTACGTTGAAAGGCATCTGATTGTAAAACATAAAAGCACCATCACGTTGTCTCTCCACACTTACATCTTTCTGCCTAAAACATTAAGAACAGGTTCCTTTTAATATGCATTTTTCTCCTCTGTCTTTTTCTGTGTTTCTTATCCTCTTTGTTACTAAACAAAACAACAAACTATGCCTTGTACCATCTGTAGCAAATTGTCTTGTACTGCATTTCAGAGTTACAAAATATTTTGGAACTTGTTATTTATAATTAGACCAGAAATATCAAAAAGTCTCCTAAGTCACCTCTTCCTGGGCTCGTCTTTGTTGTCAAATGTAAACTAGAAAGAATAGGAAAAACATGTCATTATTTGTACTCATAGCCGTGTCTGTATTACATTATGCAGTGCCACGTAGAGATATCTAAAAACTAACCAGGACACAGCAGTAGGCTCCTTCCAGTTCTACAGGCAGCAGGCTTACAGCCAGCACTGATACCTGCGCAATGCTATATTACAGCACAAAACCACCTTCAGGCTCAGTATAGAACTATCTCAACAACTATAGTCAAAAATCTAGCAACCATGAGTTTTGTCTGTCTCCCAAGTTTCATTCTTTTTATGGAGATTTACATCTAAAAATACTAGTAAATGCTAGTAGCACTGAAAATGTTTTCTGTTGAATCAAATCCACTTGGAAGCCTGTGTATTTTATTATCCTCATGTACTTTAACCACCCCCAAAAACTTCTCAATCAGATTTTCCCTGAGATGGACTTTCATTTTTTGAAGATCCTTGTCCCTCTAAGCTCACTATCTAGTAGTGGTTAGGACAAGTCTGTTCCATGTTCAAAGAATTATATCCTCAGAAAACTTCAGCAGCATTAAGTAGTTAATGTCTGTAATATACCTGATCTTGGTGTCTCAAAACCAACAAGAATGAGGATGCTGCACTATGTGACTGTGCTTCCTCAGGCTTGCCTATATGTACAAAGTAAAAAAGACTTCATACAACTGGAAAAGAGATAAGATTACAGAAGATATTATGGATCATATTTGTCTACTACAGAGCAATATCTGGATGGCATACGGATTCTCCTCTTAGTCCAGAGTTCAGGTTAAGCATTCACTAAACCTGAAATACCAGACAGCAACCCTGCAAAGAAATTAATTTAAAGGAAAGACCTATTAAGTTCAGCTCAAATTAAAGAAAGCTTATTTTGCAATAGGTTAAATACCTTTTTTAATTCATATTTACTTGGGTTAAGGTGACCTTCAAGCTCTGCATTCAGTACAAGTTTGCAGCTACTCTTGGGACTTTTATCTGTTTTTCTGGATTTATCAGAAGATTTTTAAGAATCCTAACTAGATACATAATCTGTAAATGTAATATTTTTTATGTCTTCTTATGATCCAAACACAAAGCTTAAGTAGTTCTTTCTGAGAAATGATATTCTTTCTGACATGATATAACAGAGGCAACAGTTTTTCTGTACAAAACTTCTGTACAATTAGAATCATAGAATCATAGAATAGCTAG
>NW_009940249.1:0-14758 GCF_000696875.1 Nestor notabilis
AAGGAGGTCATGTGGGACAGTGTTGAATGCAGCAGGAAGTTTTTTCTCTGAGAGGCCTCTTGGCTGTGTTCTCGCTGTACCCTCCGAAAGTGCTTGTAAGACTGCTGGTGTATTCCAGACCACCACCTGCAAGCTCATCATTGATGCAGGCAGCATGCCTTCAGCCCATGCTGATATCACCCATACATCAACCTATCCTTGCAGCAGTGCCTTGGTTCTCCTGGGAAGCCTCCTGCCCATGGTCTGTGTTTCTGGGGCACTGGTTGCTTGAGTGCTGTTGTCCCCTGTGCTCAGAGTGGTTTGTAGGGGGGTGGGGCTGTTGCTGGGTCTGCACATAGATGGTGTTTTCCCTCATCTGGCTTGGAGGGAGGAAGGTGTGACATAAGTGGGGACACTGCTTAAGGCTTGCAGGCACTGTAATTGTGGTTTTGATACCTGTGTGTTTAGGACTTTGGTCAACGGAACTCTTTTTGGAAGCAGTTTGTCTCGTGTAAACCTACCTTGCAGGTGCTCAGAAAGTGTTTATTCTAGATTAAGGTTCTGTGAGGACTTGGGTGAGATGACCTTAAATTCATACTTCAGCTGTTTATACAGTAGGTATCCAAGCTTCTACCTATATGCTGAACTGTAACTGGAGAACGAACTATTCAGTCTGTAGTTATGGAAAAACTGGCTGGTGTTTCTTTTAAATTGGCTTATCCTTTCTTCCAGCCCAGCTTTTTGCACCTGTTTAGTCTGAAGAAGAGAAGGCTGAGGGGGGACCTTATTGCGCTCTACAACTACCTGAGGTGGGGGTTGGTCTCTTCTCCCAAGTAACAAGTGATAGGACAAGAGATAACAGCCTCAAGCTGTGCCAGGAGAGGTTTAGATTGGATATTAGGACAAATTTCCTCACTAAGAGGGTGATCAGGTATTGGAACAGACTTCCCAGGGAAGTGGTGGAATTGCTGTCCCTGGAAGTGTTCAAAAAACATGTAGATGAGGCCCTCAGTGACGTGGTCTAGTGGTAGTCTTGGTGTAATGGTTGGACTTGATGAGCTTAAAGGTATTTTCCAACCTAATTGATTCTATAATTCTATGAAAATGGGTAACAGCAAGGCTCTGTCATCATTTCCAGCCACACTGAATTTGCCTCTCTCAATCTTCTGTCAGATCATTAAAACTCGTTAGTGAAGCACATCAGTAGTTTCTTGATCTGTTTTTCAGTTTCTTGAGTTCATGAAGCTACTCTGTCATTTGAGTGTCAGGCTTTCCTCAGAAGGAGGCTTTTTCCCCTGTAGTGAGTCTGTTGGGAAGCTGCCAGAGAGATGGAGCTCGCCTTATTCCTTGCTGCTCTGTAAGAGTGCTCCCTTAGTCTCTTTAGTTTTGGTATTCTACATGTTTAGGTTTTTGATAAACCTCAGTGTGGACTGATTCAGGATGCTAAATGAGGGAAATCCCCTACCCCAAACCTTTACAAGAATAAAATTAAACTGGAAGAAAACTGTTATCTCCCAGAAATGATTGTGTGGTGCTAGAGCCTGTGCACATACAAAAGCTGTATTGCTGTCCCTGGAAGTGTTCAAAAAACATGTAGATGAGGCCCTCAGTGACGTGGTCTAGTGGTAGTCTTGGTGTAATGGTTGGACTTGATGAGCTTAAAGGTATTTTCCAACCTAATTGATTCTATAATTCTATGAAAATGGGTAACAGCAAGGCTCTGTCATCATTTCCAGCCACACTGAATTTGCCTCTCTCAATCTTCTGTCAGATCATTAAAACTCGTTAGTGAAGCACATCAGTAGTTTCTTGATCTGTTTTTCAGTTTCTTGAGTTCATGAAGCTACTCTGTCATTTGAGTGTCAGGCTTTCCTCAGAAGGAGGCTTTTTCCCCTGTAGTGAGTCTGTTGGGAAGCTGCCAGAGAGATGGAGCTCGCCTTATTCCTTGCTGCTCTGTAAGAGTGCTCCCTTAGTCTCTTTAGTTTTGGTATTCTACATGTTTAGGTTTTTGATAAACCTCAGTGTGGACTGATTCAGGATGCTAAACGAGGGAAATCCCCTACCCCAAACCTTTACAAGAATAAAATTAAACTGGAAGAAAACTGTTATCTCCCAGAAATGATTGTGTGGTGCTAGAGCCTGTGCACATACAAAAGCTGTCTATATGAAGACTCAACGCACAGCCAAACTTACTTAGAAATGTAGCATATGATTTGCCAGTGTTTATTTTGTGTTAATAAAAACAATTAAACCCCATCTGTTCTTTCTCAGTTTACATACCTGTAGAATTAGATCTCTTCGAGGTACAACAGTCAGGAGAATTGGGTCGTCTTTGTCTGGTTATTGGTGCTCTCATCAGTTCATTTCTTGCAGTTGCCAACACTTTGTCTAATGGACATATTGAAGCCAGTATGCTAGTGAATGAGTTAACTTTAAAATGACGTTTCTGCCAGACAAGTGCTTAACAGTAATGGTGTTTAGTAACAGGGTGATTTTTAAATGGAGTGATGCTTGCTTATTAGTGCTAGGTTTCATTGTTCTGAATCTGACCTTCCCCAGGTTTCCAAGGCAGATGTTCAGAGCTCACAAACTCATTTGTACCATTCTGGTTCTAAAGATGGTGGAGGAGAAAAATATAAAGTTTTGATTCAGAAACAGAGGGATTTAGGTCTTTACCTCAGTATTTTTTGCTCATTGACATGTTTTCTAGTATTATTTTTAAAACCTGAGCTGGTAGAATTGTGCTAATCCATTACCTTTTTAAAGCAAAATGTCTACTTGCTGTTCTAGAAGAAACCTGGAAAGTCTGAATCAGGTGTGGTATAGTCTTAAAAGCTGTAAGGTGAACAAAACTCAATCGATTCCAGAAGACTTTGTTGGTTTTGAGGGAGCTCTGTGATTTCTGGGATCCAAGCCTCCTCTTTTTGAACTTCTGTGTTGAACAGCTTAAAGCATTGCAGAGAGGGTGTCTGGATGGGGCTTTCTCCCATACCCCTGCAAGGCCCAGGGGCTGGGCAAGCAGCGGGTCAATTGCCTTCTCCCCTCCAGCACATCCTCTGTAGGAGCCTGGGAAGCTGCACCCGAGTTGCTGCTCAGCCTTTGTAAGGTGGCAAGTGGCAGAGCACAAAGAAGGAGGTCTAACAGAAATTCAAAGCCAAATAATCAATCCTCTCACTGCTTTTACAGAAGTTCTTTGAGAATATAAATTATGGCATACAGACAATGAATAAGGTAACACAATATAAATAGTGGTTTAAAGACATGCATAAAATTTACAAACTTAATTCTTGTAAGCTGTTGAAAAATCCTGAAAGGTGGCCAGCATGTTATGGATGAGTCTGCCCTATGCCAATGATGTTAAATTTCAAGGTGGGAACAAGTGTACAAGCTGAATGCTGGGAAGAGGTAATTTCAGGACAAAATCCTCTCTTTCTGAATGATTTATTAATACACGGTGACATTATTGCAAATAGGGTAGGTGTTATAGTAAAATCCTTGGCACAGCAGACTATTGGTCCAGGACTGGGATTTCCAGATACAACTGGTAGTTCTATGTTGTTCCAAAGCTGTTGATGAGAATTCTTATTTTGCAACAGTTGATTTTTCCCTTCTGCAACATTTCTGGACACTGTGTTATCTTCAGGGCAGACCCATTGGGACCTGGACAGTGGGTAGGTAAAGACATGCGGATCATAATCAGTCTGAGCCTTTCTCTTCCTGCCCTCTGCCTCCCATTAACTCACAATCAATGGGGAACCGAGCAGACAAAGTGGGACAAAAGACAACTGAAGGAATCCCTAGGGTGGATGTGGGGAGAGGCCATCTGCAGGGTAGATTGTACACTATGGCTGTACTCATTCGTTGAACAAAATTTTACTCGAGTTGAAGAGACAAGTGGCATGGGCTGGGGAAAATCAGGGCAAGAGATGAAGATGAATGGAGCATAATCAATTTTCAGCACTGTCTCTTTCTCCCCATACTCCCCTTTGACCTGCAGTGCTGCCTTCCATTAAAGAAAAGCTAAAGAAAAACATTAGCAGTCACAAAAGGGACAGATCTACTACCACATCTCCATACTTCCATGTTGTCAAATTTCACTAGTTGACGCACCTGGCCTAGAAGAAAATATTGCCTTTCTTCTAGATATATTTTTGTTAGCATCAGCATATTGCTAAACAAAATCTAATGTTAGGAAACAGATAAAGAATGTTTTCTTAGTCCTCTGTCATGTTTATGCTTTGTAGCTTTCACTATACTAAAAGGTATCTTACATTGCTAGGTTTTCAGTTTCTTAATAAAGATTGAGTTGCAATATATTTTTTGACCACTGAATGTCTCTGAAAACCATATAAAGTTCCAGCAACAGCAAGTATGTCACTAATGAAGAGCAGAAAAACCACATAACTCTGTTGAATTCCATAATAGTTATTGGTGACACTCACTCAGCAAATATTACGTCCTGTGATTTAGTATTTTCTTATAGTTGGCCCTTTCCTTTAAGCTGTTCTGCCTCTTCCTACTTCATGTACTCAGAGGATATAAGACTGGAATGACTCCTGTACTGTGTCCTGCTGGCTATCTGGTTATCCCTGGGTTATCCTGCACAGAGCCTGCTGTTTCTCCTTAAAAGAGTGTCCAGCATGCAGTCAGGCTTCACTGAAAGACTTCAGGGGAGACAGACACGTTCCTTGCATCTCTTAGTAGTTTATTCCTGTGTCTAGTAAATCTTGCTCAGAAAACTTTTTTGCCGTACTAGAAATATGATGGTTGTGGGCTCTGGCTTCTGCTATTGTTTCTTGATCTATTCTCCTCAACTCACGACAAGTATGTTGCAGGATCTAATATGTCCTGTAGTCATGACACCTTCTTTAAGGGCTCATTCTGTTGAGAAATCACAAAGGGGGAAAGACTATGTCTCTAGGATATTCTCTAGCTGTCATTTCATACTTTCTGCTGCTTCTCCAACTTCTCCCCATTTTTGTAGAAATATGGACACCAAATGTGGATCAACCCTATTAGTGGAGGTAAAGTTCTCACTGCAAAGCAGTGGTAGGAATATGTGATCCTGAATTTCCAATTTAAATTTACTTCTGAGTCACACCGATTTTTCAATGCACCCTTGACTGTTCTTAATGTAATCTCTTGTCCATAGTGCCCTCTATCCACTTGATTTTTGTGCTGCTTATTCTCTGAATTTTCTCCTACGCTTCTCCATGGAATATTCAGAGCTGCTCATTTCCTGACCGTGATGTATTGTAGTAACCTGAGTCCAGTATTTTTTTTTCTTGATTGAGCAACCATTTACCGCCTTGAAAGGTTTTTTCATTAACATTTAATCCTAAACTGATTGGCTCCCAGCTTTTATATCAAATATAATCTGCTTGTTTCAAGTCTGAAAATCCTTCAGCATGGGCAGATGATGCTCAGTAGAGCATGGTAGGAAAACAGAGGTCAGGACTTTGTTTTGGAAAGTAGTACTGATTTTACATACAGATGTGGGTTGTTTGTCTTAAGGCTTCAGCTTACTTGCGAGCACATACATAACTGCTTCGGAAGGGTATTGAGATACTTTAGAGAAAGATGTTGTAGGTCTTTGAAATCCTGTGAGAATAGTTCCTGTATACATTTATTTCTGATAACAAATTAGAAATTATTCATTTGCTTTATTTGAACTTTGGACATTATTGAGCTGTTCTATATGGATTATTCCGTTGCTTGAAGAACCAACTATGAAGTAATGAATAAAAGAGGAAAAACTTATTCCCAACCAAAAAAAACTAAATAAAATTGTTAAATGTTGATTAAAGGCATGACTCACTGTGCTTAAAACACAGTTGACATTTATTATTGAATTTTAGAATAACAATTTTTAGTGGAGTTAAATTTGTTACCAAATTTCTAACTCATACTTGGTGGTGGTGATAAAATCTTTCAATTTCGGTTGGTTTCAGTCAAAAATGTTGATTTCTTAGAAGCAAAATTTTTCATAACGACATTTTGACAAGAAAGGTTTCCTCAGGTTGAAGTGAGGAAGTGTTTCTGTATGACAGAGCAGGTGCATATGGTGACACCCAAATAAGAGGCCCTGGCAGAGAAGCAAAGGCTGTACCTGTGCTTGCAGTGGTTGCCTGTACTCTTGAATCAGGGAGGCATGAAGGAGTATTGCAGGCAATAGGGGGGTGTCTTGTGGGGGAACTTGTTTAGTTAAAGCTATGTTTGAATTGATTTTCAGGGAAATGGTTGTAGCAATATAAGATATGCATTTGTGAAATGGCTGCCTTAGTCCCCTATGCACAGAACAGGCTTGCTAATTGCACCTGTAATTTGGCAAAGTGTTATGTGCATCACGGTTTTTCAAGTTGTCTAACAAATATTACGGGGAAGGTTTATGATGCCTCATAATATTTCTACATGAAGACTGTCTCAGGTTGCCACTGATGGATATCACTGAGAAGCAGTGTCTGTAGTACATACATTTGTAATGGTTTCTAGACGCCGCAGTGTGCCCAACCGAATTTCACAGCAAAGTGACTGCAGTTTGTATCCTACCCTATTTTTCTTATGTGTGCACTTCTTTGTATAAAAGATCTGAATTGTTGGTTTCAACAGTGACAAGTGGTAGTGCTGCTAGCAAAACCTTCATCCTTAAATAAAGCTTTTATTTTTTAAATAAATCACAACTGAATTTGACCACTATCCATGGGTAGCAGCAGTAGAGTTTCCACAGCTGTGTAAGTAGAAAATACATGCAAGCAATTGTGTGTAAGTGTATGGGAGGGGGGTGCTTTGACAGGTACAACTGCTGTGCAGGTTTCTCCATCACTGCAGTCAATTTAAGCCTTTCATTTTTCTAATGCATCTAGGCTGCAACCACTTTAAGATACAGATTAAGCAGTAGCTGCCACAACGTAATGCTGCTTGGTATCTGGTTCTCATGTATCTTGTTGATGTACAGAATTTGGCCTAGGATGAGTTTGTCATCCAATAAAAGGATAGTATTTCTCTAAAAGTTGCTTTTTCTGTATTTGCCCTTTACACTAGCAAGATGACAACTTTCTTGCTCCCTACCTCTGCAACAAAACCTGTAGTAGGTGTTTTTTGGAGAAAGAACACGATCCAGGGAAAGAAATGTCATGTTGCAATTGTTAAAATGAAATAAATTAACCTACCGAAATATTGTTTGTACTGCGGCAATGCTCAGAGGCTTCAGTCAGAGCTGTGGAGGCATTGTGTTAGGCACTAAATGAGTGTGGAGAGTCTTGGGGAGGAAACACTTTTAGCTGGGGAAGTTAACCAGTGATCAAGCACCTATATTTATTACAGTTGGGAGATTTCTTTGAACAGGCTTAAGCTGAGTAAGGAACTAGGAACTCTGGTGGCCTCCAGCAGACATCAGTTTAGAGACTTGCGCCATGACCCAGCAGAGGTATAACAGAAGGTTCTGCTCTGTATGATGTGAGCTTTGAAGGATGAGAATTATACCATACCGGTGTGATTTACAAAGCATTCTTATTCCCTACTGAGAGATGGAGTAATCTGCCAGAGAAACAGGAAAGATGGTATTTACAGTTGGAGATTCGTAAGAATCTGAGATTGAATGGGAAATAAAACTCTCATCCTGCTCTGGGTTAAGTCTTCCAAATATATAATACACACACAGAGGTCTGGTGAGGGAGAAGGACAGAGAACAATTGCTGGCCTTGAGCAGTGCTTTGTTAGGTTTGCTGGTTTTAAGAATGAAAAAGAAAAAAAAGGCAGCCTGATCTCATATGTCCCAAGACTGGACCAGAATATGTGACCTCAAGGACTATATAGCACTTCTGAAGTTGTCACTAGCAAACTCAGCTTGATGTTTTCTAGATAAAATGTTTCTGTGTATCCACTGTTGGTAAAGAGTGTCTGTTCTTGAAAATCTGTCCCTAGAAATGATGGGCTCTCCCACTGCAAGACATCCCAGCCTTTAGCAAACACTCCACCAGGTCTAAAAGAGCAAATACTTCTAGCTGAAAAACTGAAAGAAAATGATAAAGGAAAAAATGAAGGAACAAATTTTATTTCTACAGCTTTTTAATGAGCCTTTTTAAAAGGAAGAAAAAACTAATGAGCTGCTAAGGTCTGCATTACTCTCACTGGTGACTTGGAGAACTTGTGTCAGTGTATGTGTAGGGAGCACTTCCCTGCCTGCTCCATTTCAGCAAAACCCAAATGCAGAGGATGCTTCTGCTACCTGTTGCTGCTAGCTTGCAGAAGTTGCAACAGTTAGGTAATTTCTTTCTTTTGGATGATTTATACAACAGCTGTTATTTATCTACCCCACTCATTACGCAGGAGACTTTGGATAGAATATGCTGTTTAAAACCATTGCCAAAACAAGAATTGTTCAGTGTATTTAGTGGCTGGTGTTGCATGAGTAATAACAGTGAACTAGTGATGTGTAGAGCAATGATCTCTGTAGTTCTTTTGATCCATTAAAAATTATTTCCAATTCTCTAATAAGGCACTTTGCATGCTTCATAAATTACGGAATTAAAAATGCAAGTCATAACTCTGACACAAGATTGTAATAAGCTTAATTTTGATGCCACCTCTTTCACAGTCCTCGCAATGAGCGTCTCAATGGCAAAAATCATGTACATGAGCTTGCCAAGACAAGCATTTCTGTAGTTTTGAGAAAGGCACTTTTTAAGTATGATCTTGAGGTGGAAGAAAATAAAAAACACTTCACTGTAAAGTTTATCTGTGATATGTTTCAAATTTATCAAAAGAAGAAATACACAAAAGTTTCAGGGAATAACTTCAGCTAAAAATGAAAATTTTGTCTGTCACGTGGAAGTATTTTCCACTCCAAACAGTTCCAAAAATATTTTTTTTATTCAGAAAGGACAGAAAATGACTTCATAAAATAGCTGTTGATGATCATGGAATTAGGCTATATGTATTTGTATTATTTTTAGAGGCTTCCATCCCCTCTTATTTTTGCAGTTATACACCCTTTTGAGATAAGGATGGGATGTTACCTTAGGTTTTAACAGAGTGCTGAGGCACAGGCAATTGGTAGTTTCTCAGCATTGCACAGGGAGTTGGTGACTGGGAGGGAATTTAATCCAACACCCTTGAAGTCTGAGCCAATGCCTTTCCTCCTGCCACGGTAGGGAGAGAAGGTCCTCAGCAGATTTAATATATCCTATCGGGACTAAAGAGACGAGGTAGAGTTGTTCTGTTTATATGAAGTTCAGAGGAGTAGAGAATATCAGGGTTCAGGCCTCCTCTAGTGCTGGGCAGTTTATAAAAATCTTTCGGAGTTCTAGCTCTTGGTAGTACTTCTGTTGCTGAGCAGAGCTGGGTCTTTCCCAGACCTATTGGGGGCAGTCGAGTGTAGCCCCTTCATTGTTTCTTTAAGAACATTTAAGACAAATTACTGTTGCAGAACAAAGAGTGAGGATTTTGAAGAGTTTGGAGCCTGTCAACATGTAGAATTCTTGTCATTTCTAGTTCAGGCATGGTTTTGTCTAAGCAGACCAAAGGGTTTTGCAGATACCAAATTTAAACATGCAAAAAAAAAAAAAAAAATCAGAAATCTGGGACTTAGCAGGAGTACAGAGATCCAGAACAGTTCAGAAATCTTAATCTTTGTCTTAACAAAATGTTAGATTTTGCTTTCGTTCACACTGAATGAAAATGAGTGTAAATCATAACCACAGTGAAAGCTGCTGATTTATTCCAGGCTTCGGCTTGCGTGGCTTAGAAAAGAACTTGCTTCATCAGTTTTGCCCAAGAACAAGGGCTAGAGTACCCAGGTAACTGAGTGGTTATATTTAAAGAGTGGTTTGTTTCCTGCATTGTATTCTTCTCCTAACAAAAAATTGTCTAAGAGGTTGGGTTTTGTTTATTTGTTTTTAATAATTGTAAGGATTTGTGGTCAGCTTTGCCTGCCTGTAGCTAGTGTCTCTGAGTGAGCTGTATGCCATTGCCTGTGGCTTGTGCTGTGGAAGTGATGCCTGAGCGGGTGACTAAGATGCCTAGACTTTGGCCCAGTTGCCTTTTTGTTCTGGCTGTCACTTTTTCCCTTCCCTTATGCCAAGATTATCCTGTATGCTGGGTATTGCCCTTTGTGTCTCTAGGAAGGGTTACCCTGAGGCACCTCCTCACAAGCTGGTACTGCATGTGGTGCATGCCAAGTGCTGGAACAAGCCACAGAGAGTCTTGGGTACAAGGAACAAAGCAAGCCTGCAGCTGCTCTACCCCTTCCTTTTTGTCTTTTCACAAGGACAGAGCCTGACTCTTTGTCCACTGATATTTGGATTTACGCTCTGTATTTCTGAGGGAAGTGGGTTCTTGCAATATGTTCCTATTGCCTTTTTATAATAGCTCTTCTTGGTGCTTTCTTGGCTGTTGTCACCCAAGAATTCTTGAATGGCTTATGTGAATAAATGTATTTAAGCATGAGTGTACTCTTGTGGTACTTGGAGGCCAGAGTGAGAAATGTCATTATACTGCACTACTACCTGTCTGTCTGGAAAATGACACTGGCTTCACTTCCAAAAGATAACGTAGCTAGGAGAATGTAGGTAGCTTGACCAAAATCATACACTGAATCACAGGAAAAGAATAAACATATATGTTTCATTGGCCTTTCTTTTCTTTTTGTAATGACTAGATGACTAGGAGCATTCCTTCCCCTGTTTAGGACTGAAGTGAGTGGGTTAGGGGCAGGGGAAGCTGTCATTTTGCTGATTCAGTTCTCAGGAACTATGGTACAATGTCCTACTTTTGCAGAGAAATGTTCTTGCTGAGAAAAGAAAATGCTTTGCAGGCTGAACATACCTGTCTGTAGCTGGTTAGAAATAATTCAGGAAGAAAATACAAAGAATATCTCCTCTTTCACCTGCTTGTCAGGTACAAAGTTTAATGTTGTAGGGTTTTAAATGTGTTTGTCAAAGATTTATCAAAAGATCTCATGATACGTTGGTTAAATAGTCCAAATGAAGTGGAATAGTTTCACCATTGGATGAAATTTGAGTATATAGCCAACTGTGCAAGGAACCAAATCTAATAATCTCTGCAGGAACAATGGGATATTTCTATTTGGATGGACTTAGGTTGTTGGCATGACTGAGGTGCTTCCATAGCATCTATTACAATCGTATAATGTGCTGATTGCTACTAAAACTTTGTCTTGGGGGAAAAAAAAAAAAGGGATTTTAAGTATCACAGGCAAAACACTTGTGCTGCAAAACTTCCAGGGTGATCAGTTCTGTACATCTCAGGAACAGATGAGCACCCTCCCTTCAGATTTAGTGTAGATTCATGAGGGCTAGAGGGAAATAACACACATATACACAGAGTCTTTTTCTTTGCTTTTTTTTTTCTTTTTACCTAATGAATCTCCTTTACCAAGAAACTCTTATGCTATTTCTTTCAATGATTATGCCCATTAAATATGCTGTAGTTTGAGACATATTGAAATTAGTAGGAAAATATTCCACTCTGAACACCATTTCAGGTTTTCCACCTGCTCCCAACATTAGCTATGGCCTGATGTCTCAGTTTACCTAAATCTGTTGATGATACATTAAACTTTTAAATGCTATATAGTTAACCAATGCTTTATTATTAACAAAAGTTTTGATGCATTAACCATATGCTTCTATAGGCATTATTCTAGACAGTGATTTTCCTCACAGTTCTATAACAATCTGATTTTTTTTCAAGATTTTATTAGTCCTTGGATAAACCCTTAAATTAACCTCTTTATTAACTTATTATAGAGATAATGTTTATGTGACTCAGTGTAAAGCACCTGTCAGGCTCCTTTACAGCACATGGGAAAGGAAGGAGATGCATCTCAGGTTTTCCAAGGAAGTGTATGGAAGGAAAATGCAAACTAAATTAAACTAAGAAAATTTAAAAGTAAATTTAAAAGTAAACATTAAGGACAGTTCTGTGATGCCTGTAAACTTACACAATTGTCTCCCAAGAAAAGTGCTATAGGTTGTGCTATTTATTTCTTTTCAAAACAAGCAACAGGGAAGATAAATGTTCACTCCAGAAAACAAGCTGCAGTTTAACCTTGTGGCTTCTTACCTGGATCATTTTTGATGCATTATCCTGGCAGTGTGTATGGTGCAATGTATGATACAGCATGAATCTGACGGCAGAAAGGTCAGACAGGATTTAGAAAAACTGGTGGGTGTTTTTTCCAATCCATAAAAGTTTTTATTTCCTTCAGGGGAATAATTTGTTTCCCTCAGTATACGTCTATTTCTATCTTTGACAGATCTGTTCCTATTGTCTTTTGAAGTGCTTTTACAAGATATATAATAATTGCAGAGTGTCAGGGCTAGATGCTGCAACCGGCTGGATGTGGATGGTGGCAGGGACAAGCAGTCTGGATGAATAGCTGCTGTCTTGCTCTTTAGCCTGATGCACGTGTGCCATAGCGTGCTGATAGGAAAGGAGGTTTCCCGGCCTGAATTTATATCCTTACCTGTAATTCTGTTGGGATGGAGGGCTTGCTGTTGTGTGTCTCACTTGTCACAATGAGTCTAGTAATCATAGAATGGTTTGGGTTAGAAAGGACCTTAAGATCATCTAGTTCCAACCCCCCTGCCATGAGCAGGGACACACCTCGCACTATGTTAAACTAGAGATCACTGAATGAACCTGTTCGGCTGGGGGATGACATCCTAAACAATTCATATTTACAAGAACAAGCGGGCGGACTCCGTTTTCAAGTAAAAGAGGGAATGCTTGTGGAATAAGATGTTAATTTCTAAGAGTTCAAGCTCTTTCCCATTTGTGTGCTCTTCTAAGCACTGATAATGGAGCCCTTACCTGACAAAACTGAGTACATATATTTATATCACCTTTCTGATATGCAGGAGAGAAACTGAGGTAGCTACAGTCAGCTGGAAAAGCAGTGCTGAAGAGTCTACAAGTCAGTTGTGATTGCCGTGAGTGAGAGTTAGGTAGCTGACTGAAGTGCTTTTCAGGAAAAATGCTTGAAATATAATGCTTTCCCTGTAAAGAAGATAAGGAATACAGCTGTCTAAAGATTTATTAATCTTACATCTCCTATTATATCTTGGAGGAATTAAATCACAGATTATACTAACATATGTTGTTATATTGAAAAGTGATCTATGGAAAGGTACTGGGATTTTTAATTTTTTACTCTTTTTCTGATTATGGCCATTTACTGATATACTGGGCTGTAAGTGAATAACTGAAAAGTATAAAAATAAGTATATCTTGTGGGTTTAAGTGAGGAGTTTTACAGCATTCAGACTATATTTTAATTGATGTGATTGTACAAGCTGAAGTGTAACCCGGTGCGTGCTCAGCTGTTTCTCAACTTGAATAGCTGAAGGAAGTGAGGTTTTTCGAAGTCCTGAATAAACATCTGTCCTGAGTATGCAAGTATTTGATGAAGTACAGCCACATAAGATGTGGATAACAATGCCTCATTAGCTGTTGTTTGTTTTGGTTCAGCTTTCTCAATGCAGTCTGTTTCAGTTCACAAATTAGCATGCCAGTAACCTTTTACTGCATGGATTTAAATTTTTTCAGGGAGCAACAGCTGACTGATTAGGAGGGTCTCAGACCAGATGGCAAGAAACTTGGAATCTGATTCTAATCTCACCTCCGTGAGGAGAAACAAGAAAGAGTGATGTTTACATCAATGAAACTTAATGTAGAATAGAGTAATTTCAGAGGGATCATAATGAAACGATAGTGTTTTTCCTACTCCTCAAAGACTTACAGAGTGAGACTTTCAAATTTATTCAGTTTGAATTACAATCACATGTATCTTAGATTTCTGAGCAATCTCAACCTTTGCATGCTTCAATTAATGTTCTGAGCCAAATCTTATGCTTCTGCAACCCCATTGAAGTCAGTAGACTCAAACTCAGGGTTGAATTTCTTCCTAAATTTTGTTTTAATCTTTCTAGCACAATGTAAAATAAATTCCCACATATTTTTCACATGTATTTATATTTTCTTTTAAAATTAATGACTTATAATCTGGATTTATAGTGTATTGCTTTTGTTTTATCTTCTGCTTTTTAGTATATTTCTCTGTATAGTGGTATTTGTCTTAATGATAATTATGCTTTATTTGATTTCTATGAAAGAAGAGCTCAAAGAGCTCTTACAAAGAACTTCAAAAACCATAATTAAGCTATGCAGCATCCTTAGGAATCAGCAAGTGTCATAACAACCTTTTAAGTGATCAGTTTATCTGGTCAAAACAAAGATGGATTTTTTTCTGGATTTTAAGATCTGGAAACTTAAATCATTATTTCAAAGTAGTAGCTGCTAATCCAGATATGAACTAAGAGGATCCGTAATAAAAAATAATGTAGTAAAAATACTTTATATGGACTATTTTCGCAATGTCTTAGTATAATTTGTTCCATTTAAGTGTGTAAATTGGTGTTATATTAACCATTTTCCAGTGTTTCCTGTATCTTGAGGTTGATTCCTGTGAAGTGTACAGCAGCTGTGGTGAGGGAAGCTCATATTATGTCTCAGTGTTTTTTCAGGTGCCTAACCAGGGGGACAGGCAGAATTTGCGTACACCACCTGAGTTACAGCTGGTGCAGTGCATCTGGATAAAGTCAGTTTATTGTGAATACTCGGTAAATCGCTCATGTTGGCTGGTTAAGAAGAGTACAGGGGAAAAAAGGCAGATGAGAGTTTTCATCCAGCAGAGTAGCTCTCCCACTGAACCCTTCTTTTGAAGGATTTCTTGGAGCAGATTCTCCTGGAAAGAATG
>NW_009940250.1:0-13376 GCF_000696875.1 Nestor notabilis
GGGCGGGGAACGGGGAAGCCGCGGTATCCCCGGGGCATCTCCGGCCCTCTCCCGTCACGCCCCGGGAAGGGGGAGTTAGGGTTAGGCGGCCGAGGCCGAGCGTGGGGTGTTCCGTTGTAACGGCTGTTTGCCCCCACGGGATTCGTATTTGAAAGGCAACGGCTCTGTCCTGAGGGAGCCCGCACCCCCTCCCTGCGGCGTCGCGGTGGTGACGGGAAGTCAAAAACATCCCGGGGATGCCCCCGCTCCGGCAGCGACGGCACCGGGAGGAGAGGGGGGAGCGAAGGGCGGCGCAGTGACAGCCGGTACGCACCCACAGCCAGAACTACAACTGGTTTCCTTGAGCCGGCTCCTCCAGAAGCATTTACCTTCTCTGGTATCTGAGCGGCCAAGGTGCCAACTCACAACTGTCCCGAGCAGAGAAGAGTTGCACTTTCACAACCAAAACAGTTGTAAGAGGGGTTTAATATATATGTTTTAACACAGAGATGGGGTTTTTTTCAGCCATTGCTCTTAGAAGTAGTGATGTTTTTAATGGAGAATTACCAAGCATTCAGCCTGTGGCTCACGTTGCTGGAAACTTAAGATGCGCGTGATCTGGGAAAATAGTGACTTTTCCTTGATAGGGGAAGAAAAAGGAGTAGGAGTTCTAAGTGATCTGTTTATCTTGTAAGTGAAATACAGCCATTCAAAAGGCGTTTCTGCCAGGACCATCTATCTGCAGAAGGAATATTCTTACACTTGTTCTGGACAATGTCGTACTGTGTTGCAAGGAGCAGTTGGGCAATATTGCAAAGCTTTCTGTTCACTCATGCTGCTGACATGATTAAAACCTGAAATACCCCAAAGGTTCTTTGCAGGCTTGGTTTCCAGCTCTTTAATAGGCACATAATTTTCTCTTCTTCAAATAATTGTCAACTGTGGTAGCTGAAACTGCACCGGTGGCTAACAAAGGTAGTGTGCCTTGTTCAAAGTGTCCTGCTTATACTGTGCTAGAAACCCCAGGCTGAAATTGTTTGGTGGGGAAGTTAACAGCAACAACGTTTTCATAATAGTATTGTTTTGGTGGTGCTGGTTTGAATATATATAAATATACATATGTACATACATGCATGCACACACATACTTTAAGTAGGGAAACTAAGCAGTTTGGAAGGACTGGGTAGCCATGCATAAGAGTTCCTAACATTTTCCATTAGAAGTCCCTCTTTCCAGTTGTTTAAAATTTGCCAGCCTGAAACTAACTTTCCATGGGCTGTGTCCACCACAAGCAGGCTGCTTGCTGAGCTTCGGCTAAAACCACTGACCTGCTTTTGGGAACAGAATAAAAGTGATTTATTAAACACACACATGCTACAAATATTCTCAAAGCTTTTTCACTGTGGAAATCTAGTACCTCTGGGATGGTGACTTCAAGTTTAGAGGTGGTAGTTGTCCTGGAATCAAGGAAATGCCTTTCTTTGTCTTTGCGATACTACTCAAGAGTGACCAACTGCCATAGTGCTGGGGGAAAAGCCACACGTAACCCATGTGGAGCCTCAGGGGTCAGCATACCACATCTCTGAAGACCATAAGCGTTTTTCAGCCCTTCACATTTCCTCCATATGACTGGACTCACATCTATTTTTGCCACTGCAGGAGTGGAATATCACATGGCTCCAGGCACAGGAACTGAGAAGAGCATGCATGTGTCTCTATACTCAATACTTGGCCATCTGGGTTTTATGCAGCAGTGGAAACAGCTGCTCCGGAAAACAGCTGGAAAGAGAAAAGGACAGATGGAGAAAGCCAGGAGCAAGAGCACAAGAAGAAGGAAGATGGCAATTCTGAAGTGAGCTAGTTTGGTGAAGGAAACTAGAGCAAAGTTGGCTACAGGAACAGAAGCAAAGGGAGCTATGGTCAGGACAGAATTGGTGAAGGAAGCATGTCAGTGAGAATGAGGTGGAACAGAAGTTAGAGAAGAAGGACTAGATAGTATTAAGATGAAAGCACTGGGCAGAGAGAGAGGAGAAGCTGAGTGGCAACAGGAGAGGAAAAAACACTGGAATTATTAGGAAAATTATTACTGTTGAAAACTACTAGTCCTGAATTTCAGTACTCCTTTTCTTGTTTAGCTTGTAGCTTTTACACACATAAGCAAAATACTGTCAGCTCTACACCTTATAGACATGGAAGGCTGGCACAATCCCAAAAGAAGGAAAAGGTAGATTCCACTTCCAAACCCAAGCTATCAGCAAGAAAGCTTGGTTTGATGGCTCCTCAACACAGTCTTTGATGCACCTCCTTCTTTGGCAGCTTTACTAGGTTGGTTACAGGGTAGTACAGATGTATGGAGCCAGCAGTGCAGGGCATTATGCAGAGTCTGTGCTCCTGGAAAGGGAAGCTCTGTTATAACAGACACTTGAACTGGCACTTCATGGAGCCAAGGGACATTTGACAGGGCTAAATCCCACTGAGACCAGGCTCCTGGACCCAAACTGGCCCAGGAAATGTGCATTCATTGTATGCTGCACTTAGACAAAAAAGCTCTCCTACACCCTACCATGCTTGAATGTGTCACTGCTGTATTTGATTTATAAATTAATTTGCACACAAGAATCGTATGCCACTGTCTGTTGCCCCATTGTCTACCTAAGGCAGGACCACCTACAAGGTGTGAAAGTAGTCATAACCTGTCAGAACAAAAGGTTATTTAGGTCTCTTGTCTCTGACAGTGACAACTGTGGATGCTTAGGCAAGGTATACAAGAAATGTAGCAAACACAGCACAATACTTCTACTTTGCCCTCTCCCAGCTTCTAGTGGTCAGGACTTCCCAAAATGAAATTTCATCTGGAATATAATGTTTAATAGTCACTGATGGGCTATGTTACATGTCTAATATTTTTCAAATTCACTTATATTTTTGACCTCCACAGTACCCCATGAGTTCTGCTATTTAATTATGTGCTGTATGAAATAGTACTTCCTTTAGTTTGTTTTAAAGCAGCTGCCTCGTAATTTCATTGGGTGCTGTCTTGTTCTTGTGCTGTGAGAAATAAGTGAGTAATCATTGCTTAATCACCTCCCCGCTGCTATTCATAACTTCATATACCCTGAGCTGTCTCTTGTCTTCACTGAGGCATCTAGTCAATCTCTCATTGTATGGAAGTTATTGGTAACTTTGTTCTTCTTTTTCATGTTTTTGTGTTTCTGTTTTTGGAAGGGGAAGACTAGAGATTTACATGGTAACATAATGTTGTGTTCTATATTCCTTTACCAAGAATTCCTAATATCATCTCCAGTAACTTCAAAGTCAAAGGTAATAGGTCATTTACAGCCTAATCTGTATTTATAATACAGAGTTGCTTTTCCCTGTTTACATTTTTCAATATTAAATGTTAACAGCCTTTAAACTGCCCCACAATACAACACTGGGAAATCTGTTGCAATGCTATAATGAAGCTTTGATTATCTTGAATTATTTCCTTGACAACTTTGTCTTCTCATCTCCTTTTCCAAAAACTTAAAAAAAATATTAATTTCCAGCTCAACGTTTATTCTCATCCTTTATTTATTTCCTTTTAAACAACTATTAATGCAGGAGGTAGTATTCCCTATTATTCTGTGACTATTTAATTTCTGTGGGTACAAAATCTTACCCCCAATAATCTGGAAACCTTCTTGACAGGATCACCCTTGGTCTTCAGAGAACTTTAATGGATTTATGATGTATGACTTCTGTACAATGGCTGTAATGTCCCTCTTATATCATAGTTACCTGTGTGTCTGCTAATTTAATCATTTGCTGTAGAGTTTCTACCAGTTTGCATATGGAAGTGAGTGCTGCTCTGTGATTCTCTGACCCTGCATGATTGGTACAGTTCCATATGGTTAATGTTACTCTTCAGCGGAAGGTTTTGTTTTATGATTTAAACAGTAGAAGACAATTCACCAGGCAATGTGGAGAAGTCACAAAGAGTCATTTAATAGCTAGGAAATGCAGGAATGAAGGTCACTAGGGTAGCACCCAAGCACAGTGTGGCAATGTTGTAAGACATCTAGAACAATCTCATCAGTAGAAATTAGTCTGCCAATAAAAAGTCCCTTTTATCTTTACACAGGTGTTCTAAATTCTGGCCTTGCTGACACTAATTTTTGAAGAATCCAGAAAAGATAATTCAAAATCTGGAAAATGGGGGGAGAAACCATGCAGTTAAGGAAATAATGATGTGAAAGTGCTCGTAAGGTATCTTACATGCGTGAATGAAACTCACCAGAGAGGAGCTAGAAATTACTCCTGTGCTCCTTTTGTTTCAGAATGAAGGAGAATGGGTTTGTTTTCAAATCCTGATTCCTTTTGACATTGAAAACTCGGGCCTAGGGACCATGGTGGCCTGTGGATGAACTGCAGCTCTAGAAGATACACAGAACTGCAGGAAACAGAGCTAGCAACTGAGTGAGAAAGTGGTTGGGTATTTTTTTCTAGGTACCATCCGTACATCCGTATGGCTGTGAAGTCATAGCACTGATGGCCTTCGCCATTGAAAGAGAATGTTACCTGCTGAAGGAGGCTTCAGAGATCATGGGATAGTGATGTTTAATATTTTCAACTAATAGTAAATCAGGATCTATCAATGATAAATTAAAGACAATAGAAGACAATGAACAAAGGTTAACATATACTTTATAGCTTGTGATTCATTCTACCAACATGAGGCCTTCTGTGTCTAGACTTGAGATAATTTTGCAGCCTGGTTTCTTTTCCTGCTGCTGAGAGGGAACTTTAATAAAACCAGAGGTCATAAGGCCACGTAAATAGCGTAAATATAGAAGGATTCTTTTTTCCATTTACTAGTGAATCGAAAAGAAGATAATTTATATTGGATCTTTTTGTGAGCTCTTCTACTCTTGGTTCAGGAACATTTTGAGATTTAAAGTCTCTGTGTAATACAGAAGCTAAAAACCTGGCAGAGCATTTTGTGATTTGCAAAATGAGAAACTGCAAAAATTAAAGTTTAATAAGAGTTACTCATAACTAATATGAAAAAGGTAGAGGTTCATGGGAATAGTTCAAGATCCAGGCAATAACATTGGACATGTGGACATTTCAGTTCAACTACCTTCAAGGGCACCAAGAGAAGGATTTTATAAAGAAAACAGAAGATGTCCAGAAGTACCTAAATAATATTCCATATATAAAAAAAAAGTACTTTTGTATTCTTAAGAAAGTATTTGCAGAACAGACAGGGCAAATCATAGTTCAAGGAAGTTTTTAACAGTAACATTCCTTCAAAATTCCAAGTTCAAGTTTACTAGGAACCGTCAGCAAATACAGGTTAACTCTTCTTACCTATGTCAAATGAAAACAGAACACAAAGATAATTTAATATACGATGACTTTTCATCTTCTTTGCGCTGTACTTCCCAGGAAACATAGGTTTCCTTTTGTAGGCTCCCAGTCTTAACAATGCAAGTACCTTAGAGTTTGTTCTCTGCTACCATCTAGAGGGGAAACTGTACAACACAGAGAAAAGTAATTTTAACTTTGCCAGAAAGTTAGAGAAATAGTTCCAAAAACTTATAATTGTTTTCCAGAAATCCTTCTTGCAGTAAATGTAACAGGTGGTAAAAAAAGGTGTTGAAACCAGACAAGAGTTACAGTTAGCAGAAAGCTATTCTAGTGTTTTTAAAGCTGTAGATGTAATACTACAATTTTAGATAAAGAAAAATTAAACCTGTATAAGCAAACAAGCCCTTTCAATTGTAGTTACAAGTCTCATGGAAAAGATTAAACTACACTGCAGAAAGCATTCAGTACTGGTGCATGGATTTAGAGAGCCAAGATCTACACAGTTTTTTGTCCACTAATGCTATCAAGTAACAGCTAGCTAAATCCATTGCTCTGCAACATGCACGGTCTGAATAAGATATCTAGTAACAGTAATGCTAACCGAACACTTTGTCCTACAGTATACTCTTAAAGAGTAAATTGTGTGTACTACTGTTCTAATTCTGAATAGTCATGACTTTTTCAAACAATGTGCAGTGAAAAAAGACATTAGGGGTAAGTATGATTTGAAGCTGAGTGTTATTTAAGATGACCAATATATTAATTATGTAACTACAAGAAATTCTGGCTTGTAAAGGTTTTCTAATCTGTTTGTTTCATAGAAATTGTCTTTTTCTACTTTAAAGTTGTACTTCATTATTCTATTTCAGTGAATACTTGTAAAGATTTAGTCAACACATGCTCAGCTAAAATCTCATCCAGGCTCCTGTTGTCTCTTCTTTTGATTACTAAAACGCTCTTTTCCTGCAGGATTGGTAAATTTACCCTCATCCGATCAGAATGTTACTGTGAAGTCTATTTCCCAAATACACCTCTTTGAACATGTCACTCCTCTTTTCGCATAATCTGCTTTGCTCTGCTTGTGTCATTCTTCCTTTTCTAGGTTCCCATTGTCTACACATACACTGTAAGACAAGCATTAGCCCTTGTGTTAGATTTTCAAACAAGCACTCCTGGGTTTTCTTCTGAACTTGCCCTTCTACAGTTACGAGTTGACCTCAATAAACCTGCAAGATTAATATACCTCTTCTTAGTTGATTTTTAAAACTTCTCAAAACTTTTTTCTTTCCTTATTGTTTCAAGGGGGGAAGGGCAATGCTTTTCTGCTGAAAGCTTGTCAACAGAGAGTTGTTATGCTGACATCACAGCATATTCACTGATTAGCACTGTTTTATTGTTTCCTCAGCCTCCTACGCCAGCTGGTCTATATCCAGCATTCAATCCTGCCTCCTACTCAGATCATTAGCCCCTTCAGCCGGGGCTGCCTGCTTTATGCTGGGCTTGTGTACTATACAGCAAAACAGGGTCTTCCTCCATGAATACAGATGCTTAGCACAGTGATAATAAACATAATAAATGTATTACTGCTGTGATTAATATTATTACTATAATATTTATATGCATGGGGGAAAGGACTGCATTCAAGGCCCAGTAAGAGCCACCAGAAAGAACTTGACCCAATTAACAATGAGACCTTTAAGTGTATTTTCATCACTGGCAAAGGCAGGACCCCTGCTGGCTGATATGTAAAACATTGATGATGTTTATTATAAAGGCAGCCACTTAATAGGCCCTCCTGGACAGATCGGTTCATGTCCTCAAGATCAGATCCTGCCCCAAGCCAGGATCATCAAACAAAGATTGTGGATACTACAAGGAAGAGAAACTGAGACCTTCACCTTCAAAATCACATCTGTCAGCAGAAAAACTTACTGTGGATGTTGGCACACCTTCTGTCAGTCCCATAAGTGCAAGGCTACCTACTTCTATAAAAAAAGGAGACCTGGTTGAGGAAAACAACTTAGGTGAAGTCGATCATTGTCTGCTTTAGCAGCTGCTCAGAGAGAGTGCCATGCCTATGGTATTAAGTGACTGTATGTGAACAAATTCCAGGTTTCTTAAGAATGAAGGAAAATAAAAAGCAAATATCTGCCCTACTATAAAGCTGTCTGTCCAAAAAAGTGTTTAGTTTTACCAGTGGCCCAACTAGGAATATCTCATAACACAGTATTTCCCACAAGGCTAAGATGGTGCAAAGGCATAGAAAAATGGGCCTCCAAGTGCCATTGAAATGGTGCAACAGAGGAGTACACTCATCCTTTCAAAAGTCAGCTCCCTTACCACTAGCAACAAGCCCTTTGCCCAAGCTGGCAGAAATGTGATGAGCTTGTCTTTGCTGGATGTTTTCACTGTGTGTTTTACAGGTTCATCTAAGAAATGGCAGTGATGCAGCCTAGATGAAGTTTCAGCAACTATTGTCTTGTTCATGTGATGACTCTATTACATACTTTGGGCATTTTAAAGTCTAGTGTGAAAGAATTGATGGAAATGGCTGATGTAGCTGTGAGTTCCACTTGCACATTTCTGGCAGTGAGGATTCCCTGGCTATCAGGCCAGAAGTGACCCTGGTGGTTACAAAGTCCGAAGTAGTGGCAGAGTACGATGTACGAAACTTCACTGTAGAAGGATTCAACTTTCCTTTTGTCATCCACTTTCCATTAAGCCAGTTTTGGACTTCACTCAGAGAATATGTACATATTTTTGGTGCCTAATCTCTAAGCTATGTTTCCTTTCAATTTGAGGTAAAGTTTTGCTTAGCTTCTCAGGCTGTTTTACATATTTTCCATGCATCTGTGCCAGTGAGAGGCTGTTGAGTTTCACTACAAAAAGCTCTCACCTGACTCTGTACTGCTGAAGTGGCCAAGGCATCACAGACACCTAAACTCTCGGAAGCTTATTCTGTACACAGTAATGGAGCTTGTCTCAGAAGAGAAAATTAAAAGGCTCAGTGGTTAAAGACTGAAAAAAAAATCCACTCTGGTGAGGTAACATAAGCTGTTTGTAACAATTATTTCTTGTTCAGACTAGAGCCTAACTTTAAGAAAAGCAAGTACTCTAGCTTTTAAAATTGCTAGGGATAGAGAAAAACTATAATTCTAGCAAAGTTATTCTAATGGATAATTGCCCTGAGAGACAGCGAGAGAAAAGAAAAATACTCTACTTGATGTCAAGTAAGGCCTGACTCCCTGTCACACGCAGGTAAAATAGGTGTTATAACTTTTTAATTTTGTAACCAAATACCTGATTATCTTTAAATCAGAAACCAACTCTGTTATGAACTCACATTAAAAAGGAAATTCCAAATGGAAAATGCCGACCTAAAATTTTAAAATGCACTAGTACCTTCTCATATCATTTTTTCACATGGGCAGTACCTGCTGTTAACAGAAGTGTGCTGAAGCTGGTGATCTATAGCTCTAGACAGGAAGACAGCTTGCCCCAGCAACCTTCTCTTTAGGTAGGTTGCATTCCCCTCTGTAATGATAACTTGAAGAACTTTTTTCCTTGTTTTCCTTCAGCATCATTTCTGAGGTGTAATTAGACCTGCTCCAGAGCCTCAGTTGAACACTTGCCTAATGGGGGTTTGCTGTTTCCATTTGGTTCCATAGGAATACTTTCTTTCCCCTGTCCCACTGTTAGAATCCCTGGTCCGATATAGGCTTTCTTCATATGAGGTCATTGCTTCTGTCACTACATGGGAAAAACAGCGTCTTCTGTAAGTGGATGACCCAATTACTGTGGTAACAGATGGGCCAGGGTACAATGCACTTGCCAGCTGACTGTTTGCAAACATGTTTTTAAATGGATATCATCATGATTTGCTACACAGGAACTGACAAATTGCATTCTACTTGACAGAGTATGACATGGATCTGCTGTAGTGGCAGCCTCCTATACAGTTAATGAAAGATCTCCTTTTCAATTCCATGCATAGCCGAAGTTGACAAAAAGGGTAATTGCCATTACCTAGTTACTACATTCTGCTTGCCTGAGTTACCCCTATAAGGAAGCATTTAGGCTTCTGGTCTAACATGGATTTATCTTCTCTAGCTAGGCTGCTGGTATGTCTTACAGATTACTTCTCTAAGATCACTGCTGAGTGTCACTATAGGTAACATATATTGCAGCTATTTTTTTCAAATGCCACTACTGATTTTAGGGGCCTGGCCTGAGATTTTTTGGGAGACCTCCCTGATATCTTGCAGACAAGCAGTCTACTGATTTTGGTTTAAATTCAAAGGATTGTAGTTTATGTCTGTCATGTAAACATAGGGATGCAGCCAAGTGGATTTTGTCTTAAAAAGATGAAGAGTTGTTCCAGCTCCACTGAACCTACCAGCAAGAAGCAACTTCTCAGCACCCAGGTTGTGAGACCAGTGAAATGAAGAGGTACTGGGACAGTATCTGAAAAAGAGCAATACTCAGGACTCCAGTCCCAAATCCCCACGTACACAGGCAAACCACCTCCTCAAGCACTGCAGGGGAGTTTATTCAGTGGCTGTGCTGTCATGGCTTAACTCTTCCCACAAGGCACTCTGACTCCTGTGACATGCAGAAGAAAACAATAGGGTGCAATAGAGAATTAATACTACTGAAAGTATATTAACTAGGAGTGTCCCTGCTCAGCAGTCCCTGCTTTCCTTTTCCATTGAATTTGCCAACTTTTCCACATGGCCCTACACTGGACATTTGATGCTGGGGAAGGGAAGGAAAAGCAAGGCTGTTTGTCCTCTAAGATGACAAACCATACCTTTGCACAGCAATTTTTCCTCCCATGAGGTTTTTATGGGCATAGGAGTTGAAGGACAGGTTGGTAACAGCATCCCAGATTTTTACATTAGACTTTTGGAAGGCTAAATCTAGCCTGTGCTGTACAAGATGGTAAAACATGACCTGATGTTGCAACTCCCATTCTAATTTGCCTCTGCCTAATTCAACTCAGGCTGGGTGTGCAGATAATTAAGAGCTGCCTGCTTGCTCAAGCTGTTCTTTTAGCTTCTTACACAGGTCGGTATCATGAAATAAAAAAAATATTCTATCCTAAATTCCAAATTTGTTGCCTTAAGATCCCTGCACACACCTTAATTTTTGGGTATGGCAAGGAATGCAAAACACATAGGTAATCCTAATGTTCCCCAGGGATGTAGTGGAAAGAAAACAAGAAGATCACTAAATGATTAAAAGATCAGTTATGACATAAAGTCAGTCCAGCTCACTAAACATCCTGAACAAGTTGTGGATCCAAAAATCACACTGTTCCTAAAAGTGGGGTCCTTTCAGTAGGTACTAACTCTCTGTTGCATAGCGTACTCATCACCATCTGCAAAGTGCAACAGTTCTACTGGCAGGAATATTCCTTGTAGATAAACAAACCATCCCTTACCTCTGCAGGATATGCCTCAGGCTGTCCCATGCATCATGCATGTCCCATGCATGCAAAGTGAATAGCTTTCAAGTTTCTGGCACCATCTTTGGGGTTCCTCAGTCTGAGAGAGCTGAGTGCAAGAAAAGCACAGCTACTGCTTTGTACTTGCAAGGAAACACCAGCAATTATTTCCTAAGGATGTGACTATACTTGAAGGTTGTGTCTGGCTTACATTTTATACAAAGTTCTATAACTTAGGAGATAGATAGGCTAAATCTCTGAAAGGTAAAACTGCACAGCTTTTAGCACTTTAAGTTCATTTCTGAGTTTAAGACTGTGAACAGGAAAAGCAAGAAACTATAGACTTGAAAATACTTATTACTCTAAGCAAATATTTCAAGAGCTAAAGTGTAAAGTTACTGTAAATAGTAGAAGTGAATGTTATATTATACATGGTCAGGAGTATAACAGTAGAAAGTTCTAGCTGGTTAGCAGGCATGCTGAGAAGCAAATAACTGACCAGCTGGGCTAATAACAAATAGAAATGGATTAGCCACTTTTTAAAAGCTGTTTGCTTATTTTAAAAGCTAATAGTTATTTTGACTCTGTAAACTATGTGTATGTCTTTGGCCTAAGGAAACTTGAGAAGCTTTAACTTCATGGAGGGCTCTGCTCTGTGATGTATCAGAACAGATGAGGGTAAAGGTTTTAACTTCTACTTTACTCCAGACTTACAATCAGACTTTAGTCCAGATTTACAACCAGTCATATTCATCAACTGCTTCTTAGGTTACATTGTTGTTGGTTTGTTTTTCTCTCTAACAAACACATTGGTTTTTAGAATTAGGTGGATACTTTATAAAAGACGTTGATGAGAATACAGAATTGGCCAGACAAAGCTTGTGTACAATACCATCTACATTTTCAAATTCTATTGTTCTTGCCAGATAGTGCCATTTTGACATTGTCCGCTTGTAGTTTACAGTGAAACTGGATCAGGACATTCCCTTATTAAAGTTTTTCTAGTCTTGAAAAGCTGCTCCATACTCAGAGAAATCTCTCCCAAAGAACATGATGCTGAAGCATGAATGTCATCACTAGGTATCTGATTTGTAGCAGCTCCTCAAATATATTCTGAATTATAACTTTTTAAATTAAAACATTCCATATTAACAGTGAAATGTACAGTGTTTAAAGAAATATTTAATAAAGGGAAAACAGGAGAAAAGATAGCAACCCAATGTAGAATAAAAATTAAATCAATTTTTAAAATAGGAAATAAAGGTCAATGAATTGCTGCTGACAGAAAGATATTTTTGAAGAGCTTTGTTACTGTGACATCTTTATTATATTTGTGGATATTATTAAATGAAGACAGTAAAATTGTTTCAAGTCTGTAAATATTACTTCCCAAAACATTTGCGGACAACACAGGTTTGCCTGATGAGAGTTACTTGAGTGGAGGGGCACTTGTACAGTCATCTGAGTCATTCTGGGATGACCCAGACCTTTACAAACAAATTGTAGCCAACCATACAAGTGCACAAGAAACAGAGGCTCTGCCTGCAGGGTAGGGTAGGGGGCTGTAGGCTGGACAGCAGTGACACTGTGAGGAATTGCAGGAGACAGTAGCTGAACAAAGTCTCCAAGCACAGTGCTAAGCATGGCTTGGAAAATAATGCAGAGAGAAGTGGTAGGGAGAAGGGAACTGAGAACTAAGAGTAGAATTCCACATAACTGCATTAGTGATCGTTATTTGAAAGGATGTTGAACATGGGTGTTGATACCCAATAGAGCAGCAGTATTTATTACCGAGCTGTAGAAAATGCCTCAGGGACAGAAACCTGAAAAACACAATCTGTTGTAAAAATCAGTTTGATTACAGTGTATAAGTATCTTCTGAAGAAGGAAGTACTGAATGATCATAGGCCAACAGAAGAAAAGTAAAATAAAATAACAGTCAGTGACTGGAAATTGGAGCCATGTACTTTGAAAAAGACAGTAAGCTCAAATGATTAGGAGGAATACATTCACCAAAAAAAGCAGAGAATGTTGGCTCTCTTTTGGTATCAAAATCAAGTTTTAATTTCTTTTCAGGAACTGCAGTTTAGTATTCTAATAAAAACCAAGTCACTGGGTGAGCTAGTAGGATATATCAGTGAAATTTTGGAGACCATAATATCCTCCAAAACAGGGTGGCCACTTTCCAAGTGGTTTACTAGGAATAAATACTGGACTGGGCCAGCAGTGACTCCTGAACTATGCCCAGAACTGGTTTGGGAGAATGGTAGTTTGTCTGGACCAAAACTATGCCAGCAATAGCTCTAATAATTAAAAAGTTTAAAAAATAAAAAATAAAATCCAGGTCCAGATGTGTTGCCTGATGTTTTTTAATTTTCTATTTACACATAAATCTCTGGACAGATAGATAACATCAATTGAGATTTTGCTTCTAGGTTTCTTTGTTTATTTCTCTCTTTGTTACAGAAAAAGGCACGAATCAGGCCATTTTTAAAATTCAGGCCTAGAGAAATTAAGGTTCAACACCACATGATTCAGAGGCACACAAAAATTAAGCTCTTCCTCAGCAAAAAACATGTTAGACAAATTTAGGGGAAAG
>NW_009940250.1:13407-16501 GCF_000696875.1 Nestor notabilis
ACTTGGCAGAACAGTGTGTGAAAATAGAACACTGAATCAGTCCCCACACATACCTTGTTCTACCTTCTTTGGGCCCACCTCCAGCCAGCCATTCCTCCAGAGGAAAGGCAAGAGGGAAGAGGGAAGGCAAGGGGGAAGAGGGGAAGGCAAGGGGGAAGAAGGGAAGGGAAAGGAAAGGAAGATGAGAAGGGAAGGGAAAAGAAAGGAAGATGGGAAGGGAAGGGAAGGGAAGGGAAGGGAAGGGAAGGGAAGGGAAGGGAAGAGAAAAGGAGAATAATAAGAACAAGAAGAAAAACAAGAACCACCTCCCTTCGCAACACCTTCCAACCCTTGCTTTGTAAATGTACCCTGCTCAGGTGGTTAACATTGCACACGCAGTGCCAAAAGATCTCAAGATATGCATCATCTAAAGCTAAATGAGTCTTGTTGAAATAAAAGATGAGGAAATACCTAAACTCAGAAACAGAAGACAGTTTTTGTTCCTTAGCCTGGCAGCACTGTTACTTCTGCTATTCCTTTCATTTACATCCCAATTTAAACGAGTAATGCTCGTACCTTGGTTTGATGCAACCAGTGAACTCTGTATGAAGGATAACTTCATTTTAAAGTTGTTGGAGACTATCTTGAGGTGCTGACGAGTGAGCAGTTGTGCTTATAATGCCAATGAGCACAAGAAGATGCTCTTTAAACAGACAGCCCCACTTTAGGCAGAGATCCTCGATGACAGGCAGAAGAAAGCTGTATTGCTCAGCATTGACTTTATTAACATACTCTGCTGCCACTCCTGTGAAATCACTATTGACTAAATTACTCACTGACCTCATACTTGTACTAGCACAGCAAATATTTTTTTTAACCTAAAATCACAATCAGCCTAAATAGGCACCACCAAGGAAACCCAGCTATTAAGAAAGCTTGACTGGAATTAGTTACTAGGTTTGTATTTTCTCAGAGCAATCCTTGCTTTCCTAAGTACCCAATAATTTAAAACATTTGTAAACTGTCAGTGAGTGGAAAGGGATTCTGAGCAACATCTGAGAAGTCTTGGGTATGTACCCTTTTGTTTGTTTTATGTTATCTACATTTGTTATTGGGGAGCTGATAATCAGGAGGTTGTTCTTGCTGCCTCTAATGACACTTCCATTTCAAGGTCATATCAGACTTGATCTTGTCAGGCAATAGTTCAGCTTCAAGCAGAAGACTGACCTGCATAACACCACATGTCTCGGCAGCCTTCCCTGCTTCTACAACCCTCTGCTAAGAAAAGAAAACACCAGTATTCTCCAACAGCAGCACACGAACCTGTCAAGTACGTGCACACGATGCTTGGCTCTTTGTTCTGCAGCATGGAACCCTTTCAGAGGCTTCTGGCAGTCCTTAGATCAAGAAAACAATCTTCAGGCAGCACATTTTATAATGCCCTTCAGCTTTTTTGTGTATTTCAGTAATGCTGCCCCATTGGGTAAATCAGGGGTAAGCATTTATCCTATTGTATTTGCTGCCTTTTACCTCAAAAACAGGATTTCTTCTGTCTCTGAGAGATTGCATATTTACCCATGGTGTTTCCTGGAATGCAAAGAGACATAATGTTTGATACAACATTGAAGACACAAGCTTAGAAATGGCATACTGCAAAATCAGATGAATGTGAGATCTGAAGAAATCTACAGTTTCCCAGCTGAATTGCTGCCATCTCTTTCCCAGAAAGACAAGATCTTCCCAGATGAGTCAGACATAAAAGTGAATTGAGGACCAAAACAAAAATGCATTTATACCCCAGTACTGCTAACTCAACTTGCATCTTACATTTTCTGAAATCAAAATGCTAAATTGTTTACAAAAAACAGAATACATGCCTCTATTTTCTATTCCAAGTTTAGAGTTTAAATCTGAGACATGAATTATCTCTGTTCTGATTATAAGAAGAAAACAATTTACAAAAAGAAAAAAACAATTTAAAAAAGAGCTAGAATCAGAGAAGCATTTCCCTTAGGTTCACCTTGATAAATAATAATATGCTTTGCAAGTATCTGCTTCTTTCAACCACTACTCTCTTTAGTCTCAGAATACTGATGCCTGGCTAGTGAGGATTTCCATGGACTTGAATCTATTCATATTTTTAAAAGATGCATATTGAGACTGATCATTTGGGGAATTGAATCCTAAAATCTTTATGCATGACCATATTGTGCTGAAACCTGGGGACACATAGGGACCTGAAAACCCGACAAGAGATTTTCCTTGTGCACAAGGACTGCATCACAACAGATACTATTCCCTACTAGAAGTACAGGGTAATTTACATTAATGTCTTATCTCACAACTTGCTGTTCCCCAAGCTTCATCATTTCCTAAGACTTTGACAGCCATATCATAGCACCCCACTCTTTCATATGGAAGTTCTCTAGAAGACGGGAGAAAGGTTTGCTAATCTTTGTGATATTACTCAGAGTCCCTCCCATATCACCACTATCTCTCACAACCTCAACAGCCAACTATTCTAGTATTTATAATCCTTGTCCTTGCAATGGTATCCATGGATTGCAATGACACTTGGTTATAAAGAGGTTATTTTTATTTTAAAGAGGCAAAGGCTGGTGAGATCAGAGCAAAGTCAACTGCAATGAAGTGGTAGCAGGAAATACCATGGTTTGGTGGGAGGAGGTTCTGAGAAAAGCCAACCTAAATAAATAATGAGAAAAGTAGGCAAATAGGACCTTGCCACAGATAGGTGCGCATTAAAACTGAGGTTAAGAGGCTGAACAACAGCTGCTCCTGTAGCTGTTTGTCCCAGCTGCGTTTACAGACGGTTCTTCCCTTGAATTTGGGGGCAGATAGTATTACCCCTACTTGCATTTTATACAGAAGAGTCCTAAAAAGTGAGACAGTGCCAGGTGGTCTCTACTATATCAGCTTGTACTGCCAGTTCTGAGGAAACTTGGACCTGCAGCTGCACTCCAACAAACCAAATACAGCCCAGAGCCACAGCAACAACAGAAAGCATCAGCCCTGTGAAGATCTCTTCTACAGTCAGCATAGCACAGAGACTGCTCTTAGGAACGCTCAGCGTTAAGCAGTTTGTCCAGTGCGGTTC
>NW_009940250.1:16532-24196 GCF_000696875.1 Nestor notabilis
TGTGTGGGGCCGTTGTGCAAATGGAACAGAAACCGTAAGGCCAAAGCTGCTCGCTGAAGATCTCAACGGTGGAAGGCGAGATCTTGGCTGCAATTTTCTTGTTGACCGCCAGACTCCACTGTCCTGCCTGGGACGCAGGCAGCTGTGACAGCCACTTCTTCACTAAACTCGGTGCTCCCAACTCCCCACCCTGGAAAGCAAGAGTGGCCAGAAAAGCCCAGAGGAATGGGAAGTAGTGTGGGTCACCTGTTATGCAGAGATGGATGAGGAACAACTGAAACATGGCAAACAGCAAAAATTCAACCCATCTCATTAACTGAACTGCAAAGCACAATTGAGAAAAAGGCTGGAGTTTCATGAGCTCTTTGAGCTAATGGTGTCTCAGCTCCTTTTTTTCCGGGCACATGGATCATCCCTGCCTCCATGCTGTCCCCTCTCTTGCGTTGGCATAAAACCATTTTGTGCAGCCCTGCAGTGAAACAGATCAGAAACCGATACAAGCTGAGACTAACCCAGCCCGAATAACAGCTGGCTCTAAGTCAGATCAGTTCCCCAGCCACAAGCAAAGGGAGGGGTAGTACAGGGATAGGAATAAATGATAAGTGAAAGGCAGGACTGCTTCTTCTGGTGGCCATGGTGACAGCTTCTGCCTGCTCAAGTTGTGCACTCCACTGCAGCCTAAGAGCAGAGGATCCAAGGGTCAGTGCTCAAGCCCGAATCATCTACAGATGATATTCGAGCAATGTTGAATTGCTCTTCCTGTACCACATGTTCATGTGTCTCCAAAAAATACCTAATTTGAACAGCTCTGGACAGAACAGAAGGCCAGAAGTCAGAATGTCATCGTTAGCATCATGCTCTGTTAGCACCTAGCTTCTGGTAGCAAAGGCAGGAGATAGTCCCACAGGGATAGTTCTGACTACATGTGGAAACCTTGGGCTCCTGCTAACTTGGTTTCCACTGTAGTGTAAATAGAATGGGTTTCTGAAACCTTTATATGCTGACATAATATTCAAGCATTATTTGAAAGTATTATTTGTTGTAAATATTTCTGATGCCTCCAAAATGCATGTCTTGCAGTTACACTCCTGTGATGATGAAGTATAAGATTTTGCATAAGCTGCCAGGTATTGGACAAGTAAAGACATATTCCTGCAAAAGCTATATTGACAAAACAATTCAAACCAAAGAAAAATGCTAACTGATGTTATATCCAGGCATACTGAACAGGAAGATAAGGATGACAATAACCCTACGTATAGAAACCCACTGTGAGGAGAACAGTGGATTTATGTAAGAAAATTTTAAAAGGCACAGTAAAGAAAAGCCACTTCACAAGGCACAGAAAAATCTAACTATGATCTCAAAGCAAAATTTACAAAAATTCTTGATGCGACAAGAGTTCATGAAATGTTAGGGAAGTTTGAAAATGAAAGAGAAGGAAGAAAAAGATTTCTATCTGCAAAAATGGTAACGACAATACCTATCAAACCACAGATAATAGGAATTATGAAAAAATACAGAATTAAACTTGTAATTTTGGTCGCACAGTATACTTTGTGCAACTCTGTACCTTCCTAAAAGAAAGGGCTGTTAGTTTTCTGGTTAATAAATAATAAATCCAACCATTTTGCCAAAGCCTGTCAACAAAGAGTCAGTTCCAAAAGTCAGCACGTTATGAGAAACAGCCTCAGTGCACAGACTCTTTAGACAAGCATTCAAAAAAAGTAAATACACCATGCGATTTATCAGATCTGGATGAATGTGGAAAAGAAACCTAACAAACCTGGATTGAATTAAGACATTCCACTAGTATAACTTTCCTACAACAAGCCTCCTAGTTAAAGAAGGATAAAGGAGACTTTGTGTACACTGAGGTGAAAATCTGCTAGTTACAGAAGAGACAGCACCCCAATGAAGTAGTCCTGCTCCTGTCTCCTATAATAGGAGGTAATTTCAAGATGGATCGACAGAAGGGATATAAGCTGAGGACTGTGGTGCTTGTTTTGTAGGCCCTGACACAGGGAAGGAAACAGCCACTCAACTGTCAATGCTCTTCCCCACTCTCTGCCATCCCCCTAACCTCATCCCCAGCACAGACTCATGCCATATAGCTGTGTGCTCAGCAGCCATTCCTGTGCTGCCTAAGGAAACCTAAGTGTCTGAACCAAACACCCAAGCTTTTCCTGCCCAGTGCATGGAGAGAAACAGATACACAAGAATAAAAGCTGGCCTTCCACCCCCAAAAGGAAAACAATCCTGAATTGAGCAGGAAGCTTCAGAGGGGTTCTTACTCCATTTCTTCACAGCAAGTTACTTACTGAGTAGACGCTGAAATCTTCTTTCCTTGTTTGCCCACAACAAGGGATATTGGAGGCCTGGGTTCAAATTTGTCTTCTGCATGCTTTGGAAAATGGGTTTGAAGATACATCTCTGTACCAGGAGAGTGCAGGGCTGGGGATGTCCTCCAACGGAGCTGTTCCACTACCAGCCACACCACTCAGACCAGCTCCTCAGCAAATGATTTCAAGTAATTGATCCAGAGACCTGGACTGCAGCCCTTGCTCCAGTGAAGAAACCTGGAGACAACTCCAGAAGATGAAATTGAAACAGATTCCTATCAGAATGCCCTGGCACTGTCTCTCATCCAGAAAGTCCCTAAAATAACTTGCTCTTTAAAAGAAAACTTAAATAATACAAATGTGCAAAAATGAACAAATTATACTGTCAATCTTATATACCTGATGTTATTAACTTTTGAAGCCAGTTCTTCGCCTGAAGTGAGGAGGGTGTTTAGTTCAGGGCCTGCATGGGTAGCTGCATGCTCCAGAGACCAGGAGACGAAGCAATCGCTTTTGGCCGCAGAGTCTCTTCACGAACAGTTGTTCAGGCTCTATTATTACAAGGGGATTGTGTGGTCTTTTTGAAGTCAATTGGTTCAGTTATACTAGGGCTGAAAGAACTTAAAGGTTGAAGGTCTGAGTAGTAGACTTAAGAGGGTTAGATGACTTGAGGGCAGCTTTATTTTAGGTTGCTTTGTCTTTTAAATAGCACTTGATCAAGATGAACAAGGTTTCAATTGATTGCTGTGTGAGGATAAGGTGCAGGATGCTACTATGGATATTAACTCTTCATGTAAAGCTGGTCTGAATCGACAAAAGGGATCAGAACCAACGACAGTGGAACAGACCTCATGTCTCTTCTTCCTCCTAGAGAAACCCCTTGCACTGGGTCATGTTCTCAGAGGGTGAGAACTGCCAAGTGTGCTGTAATCCCACAAAGGAAAGGCAGAAAGTTTCAACAGAAGGACCAACAGTCTAGCAAGTAGCTGATCCCCTAATCGTGCAATACACAGACACTGAAAGTCACCTTGTCATAACCAGCCAGCACAAAGTCAAGTATATGTTTCTGTCTTTCCATGATAGGGATGTAGCACCCTTCCACCTCCTTAAGCAGATAGTCAGACTTGACGTTCCTCAGTAAAATCCTCCCTAAAGCAGAACCATGCTGATATTCAGTATTTTTAATGCATGCATGATTTTTGTTGTATTTTCTTATATATCATTTGTTGCAAATCAAAATTGTACGTTTACCAATATGTGTAGGTAATGAAGTATAGAAATGTAAGACATTAAAAGTTTATAGACATATACAAGAGGTTTTTTAACATAAATGCATGACTAAATGTGAAAAAATGAAATTATATGGAATATTAACAGACTGTGATGACCCTGCCAACATATCATTAACCCTGAAAAATAAACTCACATGAACCAAGCAATCATTTCTGAGCCATGAAGTCCTTTTGATAACTAGGATTAATAGATGTTACGCAGGTATAATGAGGAGATGCTACCAAATGATGCTGTGTTACTGTATGCCCATGCTTTAAATAGGTGGTCTGCTGGTTTCCCTGAAACCATTGAAATAGGAGGGATGGCTTATTGGTAAAAAGGGTTGTGCCCATGTCTAATTATTTTTTTAAGGCAAAGTGACATTTCAAGGTTGATGACTTTTAAAAATTAAGGGACGATAGTCCTGAAATGTTTCCAGAAACTGTTCAGTAAATACACCCACTAATTTGATCACATGCTGCTCATAGGAGTCATTTCACCCCTAAATTCTCAGATCACCTTCTTAGTAGAAATTACAGAACAAAGAAGTCAGTTTAATTTGTTTAGTTTCAGTTCTCTGATTTTTAAAATGTAGTTTCTATTCTAGAAAATATCACAATCCCTGTAAATTTTGTAAGTGCAAACGTGTTTAATGAATTTGCCCAAGTTTTAGGCATTTACTTAATTTTCAAGGTTTGGGTTTTTTTTTGGTTTTTTTTTTTTTTTTTTTAATAGTTAGTCAGATGTTTGTTTTTAACTCTGAGTTCCAACTAAGGAAAAAAGGATCTAAGGACATAAACTGTGTTCAAAGGTTGTGGAATCATATTAGATTATTTCCAGTAATGTCCCAGATATCTAGTCCTCTGCATAAAAGCAGAATCTGCTATTACTTTTCTGCAGCTCCACCATGTTTATTCTCAAATTGCTCTCCAGAAGGTATGCCGATATATTATTCCTTGGGAGGATAGGCATGCCTATTACTTAATGTTATTTAACATTTCCCATTCTGAGACACAGTTTTTCAACCATCTGTCACCTTCTAGACACTAAATCATTTGGCCTGAAATTTCACCAAGACGATGTCCTTAGCCTGATATTTTTGGCCAGAGCTTTTAAACTACTTGAGAATCAAGGCAAAGAAACAAGATGTCTTTAAAACTCAAGATATAAGAAGGAAGAATGTAAGAGTACGAGTGACCCAGTAGTAATAATGAGATGCTGTCCAAGCATGCATGGATGGCATTAGGAAAGCCAAAGCCCGCCTGAAGTTGAATCTGGCGAGGGACATGAAAGGCAGGAAGAGGAGCTTCTCTAGGTATATCAACAGCAAAAGGAAGATAAGGGAAAATGTGGCCCCACCGCTGAATTGGGAAAGGGACTTGGTGACAAAGACATGGAAAAGGCTGATGTACTGAATGCCTTCCTTGCCTCAGTCTTTACTGGTAAGATTTGCCTTCAGTAATCTCAGGTTCCTGAGAGACTGGTGAGAAGGTCTAGAAAAAGAAGGATTTACCCTAAGTAGAAGAGGATCAAATTGGGGAACATTTAAACAAACTGGACATACGGAAGTGCATAGGACCTGACAGAATGTACCCACAAGTGCTGAGAGAGCTGTCCAACGTCACTGTGAGGCCACTCTTGATAACTGTGAAAGGTCATGGCAGCTGGGAGAGGTTCCTGACAACTAGAACAAAGCAAATGTCAATCCTGTCTTCAAGAAGGGCAAGAGGGAGAACTGAGGAACTACAAACCTGTCAGCCTCACCTCAGTCCCTGAGAAGGTGGTGGAACAAATTATCTTGGAAACCATTTCCAAGCACATAAAAGACAGGAAGGTGAATGGGAGTAGTCAGCTTGAATTTATGAAGACAAAGATGTGCTTGACCAATCTGATAGCCTTCTACAATGAGACTGACTGGTTCAGTGGGTGAGGGCAGAGCCATGGATGATGTTTATCTTGACTTCGGTAAGGCTTTTGACAGCGTCTCCTGTAACGTCCTCACAGACAAATGGATGAAGTGTGGACTGTGTTAAGTGAACGGTGAAGCGGATTAAAAACTGGCTGAATTGTGAGTCCCAGAGGGTTCTCATCAACGCCACAAAGTCCGGGTGGAAGCCAGTCATAAGCAGTGTCTCGCAGGGGTCAGTACTGGGGCCTACAGTGTTTAACATCTTCTTTAATACCTGGATGATGGGGTGTCACAATTTCAGTGACAGAAGGAAGTATGTATCCTGCCACTCTCAGTACTCCCTCCAGATGTCCATTTGCTCTTATGCAAGTTGTGTTCCAGATGTGTGATCACAAGCACATAATCCCATTCCTCCCTTCTCAATTCTTCCTTGGATGCTTGTGAAGTCAAGCTCCAAAATTTTAGAAATTGGGTTCTTTACTAAACGGGAAAGTGGGCTTTTGTACAATCTCAGTTCTGCCCCTTGCATATATGTATAATGATGCAGTCTTCCGTTATGTGAACATTATTGCTGCACAATTCTTCATTCAGTAGGAAGGATGGGCAGGTCTCATGTAGTAAGTAGCTGTTCAGTATTTTCTGTCATCGTAAGTACTCCATATGCTGGGCCATATATTTACTTACTCTCCAACCACTTACTGTTTCTTACAGATGTTTTTTTAGCTCAGGAATTGTTTTGCAGTCTTCATTTTTACATTGTCCAAAATCTCCTTCATGGGAGAAGTCACATCAGAATCCATGTCTCTGGGGCAGCTTTTAACCATTTTAACATAGAGGCAAAGCTTAATCTCCATTGCTGCTTCCACTACCTGCAACAACAGTCAGAATTCCAAAGAAAGTATCCTCATTACACGGGTTCATCCACTTTCAGGACAAATGCAGCCTTTTCCCTAAATGACACTGTGTGGGTAAAGTTGTGTATCATCATACAGGTAAAGACTATACTCACAAGGATAGTGGTACAGTAACATACAGGGAAAGATAAATCATGGCTGCATTATCAGTCTTAATTGCAATATCTCCTAAGCCTTTCAGTTCTGCAGGGTATCTTCTCTGCAGTAGATACCCAGATGATGACATCCCAGTAGGCGGCAACTTGGTTTTTACAGACTAACAGAGGTTCTTGGGTCTGTAATTACCTTCTTTTATGTAGCTCTCTGTACACTTCTTATGAATGTTTTACTTTGCACTTTCTTTAGATCCCTCCCCCTTCACTTGGTGTCCTCACTCGTCAGCTGCAACCCTGCTTTGGCCCTCAGATGTGCCCAGTAACCTTCTCCTGCTGTGATGCAGTGAGTCCAGGTGTAGGACAGGCTCACATAATGGATAGGGAGCTGGACATGGCAGAGGCCATGGCCAAAAAAAAGCAAAAAAAGGCACTCCCGAAGACTGAAAATAAACTCTGCAGTTGGGAGAGTAACCAGTAACTTAATCAAGGCATCTTGAGTGCCAAATGGAGCAGAATTTCCTCCTTCAATGGAAAACATGCCCAGAATGGAAGATGCCCTAATTTTTCGTGCAACAGCATCACACCATAGGCATCTGCTCTGTTTAGCTGGGGTCAGACCAGGGTAACTATCAGCAGAGCTGCAGACTTGATGGAGCAACTTATTCGTGTACCTGCTAGTAATGGAAACAGGGAACATTAGCAAGGGAAAGGGTCTTAACTGCCTGATTCTGCAGTGTCAGCCTGGACATGTCTGCTAGGAGCAGTGGTGTGTGTAGAGAAATGAAACGGGAAAATTGGGCATGGCTAGTGGGGGCTGGGCAGGTCAGGAGGGGAATTAAGTAAGTTTTGGGGACATTAAAAAACTTAAGGGGGCATGCAATAAATGAAGACACTACCAGAAAGTGGAAACAGCTAGTGGACATAGTTCCACTGTTTCACTTCTGGAAGGTAATACAGGGTATAAGGGAAGGAAGTATTTCGGTAAGCGGTCAGTTTTTGTGGAAAAGAAGGAACGAAATGCCTCGGGCAGGCTGGTTTGAGAATTTGTGGATGCGGGTGCACGAGGAAGCGCTTCTCCAGCTACGAGAGCGTGAAATCCCGCGTGGGGCCGCCTTCGAGCGGCTTCCTCAAA
>NW_009940251.1:0-20028 GCF_000696875.1 Nestor notabilis
TCTCCGAGGGCGACAGGGAGGGAAGTTGTGGCACTGGAACACCGCTCAGCTCCCGCGCTCCCGGCCTCGGGATGTCCGGTAACCCGGCGGCACGAACGGCTTCCGAGGCGCCTGCCTGTTCTCCCGAGCTGCATTCGCTGGGCTTCCAGCTGTCTTTTACCCGTGTGCTGTGTTTTGGGGCTCTTGCTCTGGAATTGTTTTCTTTACCAGCAATATTCCATGAGTGCGGAACTGACCACAGCATCCTGGGGAGCGCTGATCAGCACCGTTCCCGCTAAACATTGTTCAGGGAGGAATAAAGTTCGTTTGTGCCTTTCTGGGTGATGTTGGGTGGAGGGAGGAGAAGATCTGAGGGTTGTGACACCCTGTATAAGGGGCTGGCTACTCAAAGCCCTCGGCTCTCCCTGGACCCTGCCACTGCCCCTAGAACTGCCTCCAGCTTTAATGGGAGCAGCACAAGAGGGAACGGCTTGAACCTGCCCGAGGGGACACTGAGATGAGCTCTTGGGCAGAAGCTCTTCCCTGGGAGGGTGCTGAGGCGCTGGCACAGGGTGCCCAGAGAAGCTGTGGCTGCCCCATCCCTGGCAGTGTTCAAGGGCAGGTTGGACACAGGGGCTTGGAGCAACCTGCTCTAGTGGAAGGTGTCCCTGCTCGTGGCAGGGGTTGGAGCTGGAGGTGCTTTAAAGTCTCTTCAACCCGAACCAGGGAACAGCAATGGTCTCGAAGGTAAAAATAGATTTATCAGTGGTTAAGACACAGCACTCTTGGATCTTTATTTTTATGGCATTATCTCCTGCAGGTGCTAATCCCCCAGGTTCTTTTCTAAATAGGAAAAGCCAACTTTCTGGAATGTGCTGGCAAGAATAAGGGAGTTTGTGGGTTTCTGTTTTTACAGGGAAAGGTTTTCTAATTCCAAGTGGCTGAAATATGTCAAGATTTAATCGTTCTGTAGAAGAAAATTTCAGATTCCATTAAGAATTCTAGTGTCAACTTTTAAGATGCTGCTTCTAGAAGCTGATAAAGCATCAGAAGTAAAACCACGCTTAAGGTTATCAAAGCAAAATTCTGTTGATCTCAACTTGGTTTTCCCCATCATATTTCAGTTGGGGAACAGTTTCAGTACATTTGACTTTCTGTCCCAGCAAGAGAAGAGAACATCTGGACCTCCACAATTGTCATGCAGGAAAAGTCCTTCTTCCAGCCCATACTTGAGTGACACACAAAAACTATTCTGTTTTCCCCCTTTTTCACTCACTTTGTAAGAGCCCCCAAGCTCTGGTCCTTTTAGAGGAGCTGGTTCGAGAGCTGGTGACTGGATGGTTGTGAGCAACACAGATCATACATGGCCGACCAAACTGTATCTCACTCATGGGGGGGAGCCAGCCCTCCTCCACCATCACCTCTGCCAGATTCCTCCTGCTCTCCACACCCGCCATCAGCCGGTACTAATGCTTCCTACTACATCCCCCATGGCAGCTCCCATCTTGGATGTCACCAACACCTTGGCACATCCCACTTGTATCATGTTCTCATGAGATCCCTCTTGAAGCACTATGTGCAGTTCTGGTATCCCAACATCAGAAGGACACGGAGCTGTTGGAGCAAGTCCAGAGGAGGCCATGAGGATGAGCAGGGGCTGGAGCAGCTCCTGTATGGAGACAGGCTGAGAACATTGGGGCTGTTCAGCCTGGAGAAGAGAAGCTGCTGGAGACCTTAGAGCAGCTTCAGTGTCTGAAGGGGGCTACAAGGATGCTGGAGATGGGACCTTCATCGGGGACTGGAGTGATAGGACAAGGGGTGATGGGTTCAAACTGAAACAGGGGAAATTCAGATTGGACCCAAGGCAGAAGCTCTTCCCTGGGAGGGTGCTGAGGCGCTGGCACAGGGTGCCCAGAGAAGCTGTGGCTGCCCCATCCCTGGCAGTGTTCAAGGCCAGGTTGGACACAGGGGCTTGGAGCAACCTGCTCTAGTGGAAGGTGTCCCTGCCTGGGGCAGGGGTTGGAGCTGGAGGAGCTTTAAGCTCCCTTCAACCCAAACCAGTCTGGGATTGTATGTTCTGAAGAACTACTCGGCTGCTGCAGCAATTTCCTTTGTCACTGAACTCGACCAGAGCTGTCCCCACGAGCTCCCCTCGGGTAGCACGACAGGCTTAGCAGAAGAAGGGCAAGCCCCTGCCTTCACACCACAGCTCCGCCGTTAACTCGTGCCAGATTTGACCAGAACTTGGAAAGATTTGATAGATATTTTAACACAACGTGTAACAAGCTCCCCCTGTCTTTGAACTTTGTAAAGATAAAACACCAGAAGCCAAGCTCCTGCTCTTTTTGATGTGTTTTTGGTGACTTGCATTTGCTTTCCAGGGTGTGAAATACTCTGAGATTTCCCAGCATTTCTGTACTGCCACGAGGTCTAGAAATGTATTGACCTAACGTAACACATGCACAGAAAGAGAGCTGAGATTCCTCGGTGACAGCAGGACACCAGGAGCTGGGGACTTGGGAAAGGCTTCAAATAGCTGGAGCCTCTAAAACATAAAAGCTGGCATCAGTCCTCTCAAACCCAGACATTTTACAGCCATTAAGAAAAAAGAAACCCCACAAGATTTCAGCTCCTAACGTGTTTCTTAAGGCTTTAGCATTGAGGGGTGACCTCACCCCTAGGCAGCACGGTCAGAGGATCCAACCCTTGTCTGCAGAGCAGACTCTCGCACCCAACCAGGCACGAGTTGCAAGCGAAGTGGGCAACACTTGGGGCATTCCAAAGAGCTCACCCTTGTGTGGATTCTCCAGTGTCAAGTAAAGGTAGGGCTCCCAGCACAGCCTTTCCCTCCCCTAGGAACATTAAAAGGGTCTTTTCCTCATTTCCATTAGACGGGGAGAACGTTGGTATCTCAGCTACTCCGAGATAACATGCCATTGCCTGACTCCTTCCTGAGGCCATTCCGAGAGCCTCCACCCTCCCACACAATGGAGTTTATCTCAGAGGTTGTTCCTGCCCCTCCCTCTGTCTACACCTTCAGGTATCCCATTAGGGCGGCTTTGATACCCGAACCCAGCAGGAACACATCCAGGTCCCTCAACCTCCACACATGCAGCGAGCCACGGGCACCCTCAGAGTGGTTCCCTGACCCACGGGAGCACACGTCCTGCCTGCTGGACGAGGCAGCTCTCGGGCAGGGGCACCTGGACCTGCACAAGCACCACGGCCTGGCTGAGGGGAACCAAAACTCACAGGTAGGAAAGGAACTGCCCTGGGGTCATGTCCACCTTCCCCAAAGCACGTGGTACTAGCAAAATCCACTGGTTTTCTTCTGCACGCACCTGAAATGATGTGATTCTCCTTTATGTGCCAGGAGGTCTTTCCCCGTCCTCACTCACTACCAGCTTCCTAGAATACAAGACGATATTATTCTCGTCAGGATTTGCCCCCTGCTTCTCTTCCTCCTGCCCGAAATGAGCGTAAGAGCACGCTACCTTAAAGGGCTTTTGAAAGCCTCAATTAACCAAATTGCTCCGAGATTTGTGTAACAGGAAAATGAAATCAACATCCTGTTGTAAAGCTGGAGCACGCGCATTTCTTCTGCGAGTATCTTCAGCCCATGTGTGAATGTCTGTTAAATACATCTCAACCTTCACCAGAAGGCCTGTCACAGTAGGGAAGAAGTCACCTGAAGCTGAGGAAAAGCCAGACTTAGTTTTCCATGCAACCTTGATCGACCTCGACCTCTTCACATGCACCCTCAGCACTGAGCGTGGAAAGAAACGTGTGGCTGTGAAGCTGTAACTGCAGCGCTGGGTGTCATGTCTTGTGCTTGGTCCCACAGATGATGATGGAGTCTGAGGGGAGATCACCCAGTTTTCCTCTCTAAATGAGGTGCCCCTGGAGAAGGGTGGCAGGGTACCCCCCCACTCACAGCTGAGGAGCAGATCCCCCAGTGTCCCCCACGCACACCACCGAGGCGTGAGCCTGGCCTGGGACTGCAAAGAGCCACTTCCCACGAGCTGAAAGACACCTTCATAGGCCTAAGGATTGGCTGCAACCCTCCAAAAGCCTCCAACCCGCAAATAACACGAAAATACAAGAGCTACAAGAGTCCTTTGGACGACGAACCATTGAACCAACCTGAAGACAGCAGCCCTGCTCACACCCCAGCCCAAAACCAAGCTGCTGGTCACACGCTGTGTTGGGGCTTGCAGTGAAGGCTCTTGGAGGTTATTCAATAGCAGGGAGCACAGTTTAGAGCAGCAGGGTTCAGCCTCACCAGGATGCTCTTCCTTCCTGGAAACAGCTATGGACCAACAGGCTGGGAGCTCCAGGCAGGTCAGACTTGCCAGTGATCTTTGCCATCAGCCGCAGCCAGTTCCCTCTCATCCAACTGTGTGTCAAAGACTGTGTTTTCAAGAGTAAAAGCTTTCGCTGGCATGACACCTCCTGCCATACCAGACAGCCTTTGGGCAGGAGGGGAATTCAGAGGCACACATGGCTACGAGTCCCTTCCTTCTCCCTGCCTGTGTTCCAGCCAAGTTGCCAGGGCTGGCTTGTGCTCTCCATAACAAAGGTGGCTTATCCTATTTAGTTCAGATTAGCACTCACTGTTGCCTACACAGGTAATTTCCTGTGCTGTGTCCCACTTTCTCAGCAATACCAGTTCCCATTCAGCAAGACACTCACGCACAGGAACCTACTGCCTTCAGCAAGAGCAAAGCACAAACTCCAGAGCTTTGCTGGTGAAACACAGAGCGCACAATTCCTCTGCCTCTCGAGCACCTCATGTCACAGGAGAGTCCTCCAAAACATTCCTTCCTTCTCCTTGCTTTTGTAGTAATTTCTATCTTGCCCTGAAAACATACATGACAACACTGTGAGTGACTCAGTTTCCCTCCACCTGTCTTTACGGAGATGGAAGGATGCTCTGCAAACCCTTTAATAACTTAATCCCTGCAGCCTCATCCCCGTCTGTGCCCTCACTTCCAGGCACTGAATCCTGTGCATCTTTTATTTGTGCTTAGGAAAAAGTTACGTTCAGTTTGGGTCTGCGATTCCCGCAGGGAATCCAACTGGGGACCAGTCAGGACTCATCCCAATGCCTACAACAAAAGGAAGTTCTTTTGGCTTTAGTTAGGATGCAATGCCAAAAGCCACTGGCATGCATGCGTGGAGGTTCCTCCTGCTCACACCTCTCTTTTATTGAAAATAGCCAGGTCTCATTTATCCTGGAGCTCCACAACTAAGTCCAGAATTAGAAATGGTGGTGACATACCCTGAGAAGGTGGAGCTGAAGTATTTGGGAGAGAAGACACATGTCTAGTCTCACATACTTCTGTCAGAAGCATTTTGATGACTACTGTTGCAACAATACAAATCACGAAGAATTGCTGCTGTTTCTCTCTTCCCTGTGGGAAGATCTGAGAAAGCTCCAATTTTCAGTGGAATTTACAATTTCTTTATGTTTGAAGAAATACTCCACAGCCTCTTGTCGTCTTTACCTTCCTTATTCCCTTCCTGCCTCCCAGTTTCCAGCCAATCTGTGAAACCAGGATGCTCCGAGAAGATCGATGGCAAAGGGTTCTTTGCCATTCCCTGGAGCCCTCAGCATCATGGCTGGAATGAAAAGCCTTTCTGAAGGACAGGCTTAATGCCATAATCCCTACATGAAAGGGTTATGCAAAGGGTCAGAATAGGTGATGATAAAGTTCCCTTCCAGCCAAAACAATCTACGAACCTCCAAGGAAATCCACCATCCTCTGGCAAGAGCCAGGACCAGACTTTCCGAAGTGTAACAATGTCTGGCTCCAGAATCGTAGGGGCAGCGCCTCTGAAGAGCAATGAAATCATCTCTTCTCCTTGGGAGGTTCAACAAACTACACTGGCATTGCCTGTAAGCCACAGACCACAAGACTGGAATGCTGGAAACAAAACCAGAGCAGATACGTTCAGAATGGCTTTAAAGCTAATGTTACACTGCTAAAAAGGAAGAGAAAAAAAAAAGAAATAATAAAGGCACTTAACCTGGCTGAATACAGCAAAAGTCAATTTGGAGATTCCCTTTGAACATGCTGGAAAGCTGTTGTGCAACCCAGCCTGCTCAGCAGGCCCAAGGTGGGAATGGCAGAAGCTGCTGCAAGTCAGGACCAAGGTACCTGAGCAGAGCTGTGTGGGAGGCAAGGCTGGAGTCGCAGGAGAGCAGCAGCTTCAGAGACAACAGGAGCTGGTGCAGATTAATGAAGGAGGCTCAGGCAGTATCTGTCTGTAGGAGGCCTGGCCCAATTCAAGGCCATCGATTTACTGCTTTCTGACCACCACGAACAGGACTGGAAACAAAAGCATGTCTGCCCAGCATGGCTCATGTCGAGTGAGCGCTTAAACACTCCAGCAGAACGAAGGGCATTAGGAAAGGCAAAGAGCCACTTCAATGACTGCAGGCTCCCAGGGCTGCAAGTTTTTGCATGAAGCCCAAGTCAAAACCAGGCAGGCAACTGGGACGGAGCCTTGAAAGTAGAAACAAATAAATTACGAGCCTTCATTTTCTCCCATTTGGGAGTTTAAATTTAAAGGGGAGTCCATCAACTTCAAATAAATCATGTTTATAATTAAGAACATATTTTCCTGCGCTGCTTACAAGCCTTTGGATGATTAATAAGGCATTTTTCAAATTACTTTAATTCACACTAATTATGCTGCTTGTTTACCCCAGTCAATAATTTTCCTTCCAGGGAGATAAAGCTATCCCAGGAGGAGGTCTCCCTCCAGGGACCAAGAGGGAAAGGACCCCAGGGAACTGCAGAAGGCACCAGTAACACAAGGGAGGTCTTTCACTGGAAGCGACAGAGCTGGTTGCATGAGTCATGTCACGTCGAACACTCACAGGACTCCTTCTGCTAAGCCTGAGTCTTTGCCTGGATAAGATGAAGAGACATGAGCTTGCTCAGCTCCCAAAGCTTTGAGCTCTGTTTTGCCTAGACCTTGCCTGAGGTACCAACCTTGCCAAGGAACCAGGCTTTGTAGGTTTAGCGTGAAAACACAGCAGCAACTGCACAGCTTCTGGATTGGGTCAGGCTTGTGCCTGGCAGGAACCAAACGTGCCTGCAAAGAAAGAATCCTTCTCTCCTGTTCCATTTCAGACACTGGAAAGTCTCTTTAGAAAACACAGTGAAAAACCTGAACAAGAATGCTCTTCCCAGTTATTGGATTGATTCCCTTTCAACATTATTGAAGAGCTAGATGTATGAAAAGGAGCAATGGTGCACTTCCATTGCCACCCCAGCTCTGCAGCCTGCCCCTGTGGTGTGAAGGAATTTGCTGGGTCACCCTTCCACAGGAAGGGCTGAAGTGTCCAAACCCAGAAGCCGCTGGGCAGCAGCCACACTGACACCTGCAGGGTGACCCAGCAACATGGAAGCTGTGAAGCTACCATGCTGCCACATGCCAGCAGAGTACTGCTACAGCCCCTTCCAATGCGATGGCATTTCCTCACCTTTTTGCCCTTTCTCCTCTGTTTCAAGGCAGCAGTTATTTCATAACCTATGTCTCTATAGTCGACAGTTATTCTTAGGCAACTGTAAGCTACAAATACAAGTGTCTATCTAACAAAGCATACACACTGTGTATAGCACAAACTGCTCTTCAGCCAGCGGCGCACAAACAGTAGGCTTTGTGGCTTCATGATCTAAAACAAGATAGCAGATACCAGCCAAGGCTTTCCCTTCCTGAGAGATGAGAGCAGGCACTAGTGAGAGTAAGAGAAGAGAAAAGAACTGTAGTTACCTAACAGTGGCCCAAATCCTTCAGATCAGGCGTGCAGAAGCATGAGAGTTTCTGGGGAAGCCTGATTTATATTAATCAAACCCGCACTGGAAAGCATTACCACAAACTTTATTCTAATACCTGTTGTACCACACCCTAAAAGTAACAAAAGAAAACAAGCTGAGATAAAAGATAGCTGCTGTCAAAGGTGGGGGAATGCCTTCAGAAAGCCACAGTGTTGGCTTCCTCTAAGAAGTGAATCAAGAGTGGTAGACATTCTTCAGATTTCCTATCCAAGACAGACTTGGGTTTAGCACACCACCAGGCCAGGGCAATGCAGTTTGTGATCTGTTCTTGCAACCACCAAGAACAGCTTCTCACTGTTCAAGGAGAAAAAGCAGGGAATTCTGTGTAAACCTGCTCCCCTGAGTTGTTTGTGATATTCTGGAGGTGTCCCGAAACTGGCATCAGCCCCAAACCTTCAAAAACCTGAACCCTGCCTTATATATGTTTGTGGCACCTGCGCTATCGTGTGCTAGCTCCCTACGTGAACACCCATGTGGGCAGTGAGGGCAAGGCAGCAGAATCTGCTTTCTCTGCAGGCTCCCTGCACGCCACAAGGCATCCAGGAGGAGGCTGGCACAGAGAAACCAGCGTGGTCTCAGCTCCTGCCCCCAATTCGTATCTTTAACTCATGGATTTGCACAAACCTGAAATGACCAGAAGAGAGCTGCATGAGATAAGCTGGCTAAGGGATTCGTGTTAGGCCTCGTGACCAGTTGCAGAGAAGAACAGATTTGTATGGAAGAACCACTTGTATGCGTTTTGTTCCCAAGACAAGAGTACACAACACAGAGGGTAAGGTCAAAGCTCTCCTTCTGTTTCATGTGGAAATGCAGAGTAAAAGTGACTCACGACTCAACTTGCTCAGCTGCTGTAAGACAGCACAACCATTCCTTAAGTTGTTAAAACCATAAATGATTTAAAAACTCAGACCAGCAGCAAAGCATCTAAAGTACTGCTTGGTCTCATCTTAGAGCATCCATCCTTCCGCTCCCTGGAAGTGATGCCAGGCACTGGAAAAGGCACTGAGGTCTCGTGCGTGCCGAGCTCCATAAAACCCCATCTCACCAGGAGGAGACACTGCACATGGCCAGGAAGAGGCTCCAACCTAAGCTGCATGCCACGTTTCCTCACGGCTGAGGGGCAGCAGGCTTGAGGTATTTGCACTGGATCCATACTCGATACATGGTCATCTGTTTCCCACGGTTCACTTGCAGCCGCCGGTCAACCAGATTCTGGATTTTCTCCAGCCCAGCTCTTGTGAAGAGCTCATCTAATTCATCTGGAAGCAGAGAGAAGGAGATTGAGGAGATGGAGCTTTCATCTCACTGATGCCTGCTCACGGTGAGGGCTAAACTGTGTTGAAAGATGAACCAGAGGAAACTCATCGCCTTACTCTGGCGGGGTAAAAGATCAGACAGGACTTAACTCATCTGCTCTGGTGGGATTAAGATCACAGTTTCTCTAGTTTCCTTCTAGCAAGGAAGGGAAGAAGTATTTTGGAGGACAACTAGTATTACACAGACTTGACAAAGAGAAAACAGCAGCAGTTTCAGACATGGGTATTGCCTCTAGTAACTGATTAAGGGAGCATCTTCTGGTGAGTAGGGACAGATCCATTCCTTCCCCCTCCCTGTTCTCTCCAGAGGAATTTCAGAGTCTGCAAGAGCAAAGAATGGGATCGGCCCTTCACTTTTAAAGGTGGCAATGAGACCTGTGCTGTATAGGCTGGAGGGGAATGGGATTCATTAAGGTTAAGTTTGGGAATAAAATCCTTACAAAAACCACACCCTGCTGGGGCCCAAGCAAAGCACTCAGAGCCTCGAGGCTGGCAGGTATTCCTGACCAAGCAAATAAGGATCATGGTGCCCCAGCACACTGGCTGTGGGCAAAGCCAGAGCAAGTCCTGCTGAGCAGCAGAGAGCTTGTTCAACTGCAGGCTGGGAGCACGTGATTTGTATGGAGTTTCTGTAGAGAAGGGTAACAGGTCCCAGCTTGTGCTCTTTTATCAGACGCTTGCCATCGTGAAGCGTCTGCCAGACACGCACTAAACACCAGACCTGTGCACTGGGGAGGGGAAGAGTTGGTTGTAATCGTGTCACTGCTCTAAAACTGACCATGCAGAGGGGCAGAGCGGAGGTGACTGGAGGCACAATTGGTGATAAGCAGGAGAACACAACCCTACTGAAAACCAGGAATGAAAAGGCTGCCTCAGCTCAACTATGCCCTACTTATTTCATCATAGGAGAATACTGAAGTTAAGAGAAGTTCCTTCAAGTGATGTCCATCTCGCCGCTGGCAACAACGTTCAAGGAGAGCTACCCCAGTCCCACCCCTCCCCGCGTAGCAAACACATTAGTCTTTCTCCAAAAGGATTTTCCACTATGGAATCCACCACCCAGTACTCGCATTAGCAAGTGACAAGCCCAGGTCCCCGTGCAATTGAGAGACACTTGAACATTTCCCACTGCTCCAAGGAAGACGGGGTGTAAAGAACTAGTGGCAAAACCTGAGGGCACAGGGGCAAAAAGAAGTGAGGAGAGTCAGAGGAATGTTTTCTAGCCTCTTACCTTGCGTGAAGAAGTAGACTCTGGTGCCATCACCTCTCACATAGAAGTTATCAGACAGACACTGACCTAAGGGGAAGAGGGATTTAAACAGTTACCAGCTATCATTTAAATATCAACAACTGCCACCCAACCAGAGGCACTTCGCCCAGCACACGCTGTGCTTATGGGGAATTAATGAACTGTCTGGTGCACAGGGCAGCCACTACTCCAGAGCAGCAGCATCCAGCAGCAGCAAGACTCGCAGGGGAAAAGGAAATACCTTTCTTAAACCGAAGCTGGGCCAGGTCGTAGCGGCCATAATCTCGTAACAACATCATCCCTCCTGGTTTCAGAAGGCGGCTCAGTCTGTTAACAATGCCTTGCATCCTGAGGGAAGAACAGAGGAGCAGAAGCAGCCAACAGTCTGCAAAATGATGCTTGTACTTCCCATAAAGAAAGTGTAAAGTTTTACGTTTCGACTTCGTACAAAGAGCAGGCAAAAGCCAGCACTTCTCTGAGCTCTCTCAGACTTAGGTGAGCAGATTTTATTTGGCTGCCTTATTTCTGACACTCCCTGGTTCTGCTTGTTTTTTTCTCCAATGCTAACTTAGCCTGCCACAGCAAGGATTAAGTGCTCTCTCTTACTGATTACAAAAGGATTTCCACTGGTTTCTGCAAAACAAGAAGTGAACACGAAGAAAAACGCTGCGAAATAAAACCAAAGGGAACAAAAAGGGGTTCGTGTAGGTTGTAACACTCACACCAAAATCACAGCACTTTTCTTAACAGCTTTCTGAACCTGTCCCCTCCCTTCTCACTACCTCCCATCTGAGAAATGAATGCAGCCTTTGAGCCTTAAAACCTAGCAGCATATTTGCCACAAATGGGTGCTGAGTGCTCAGTGTGGCTGGGGTTCAGAACTGGGGAGCAAGTGCACCTACAGCCATTTACCACTTTCAAATCACACCTACCCTGCACCAGAAGTTACAGCTGAAAAGTACCTGCAAATTCCATTTTCAGAGGCTTAATGGAAAACTGGACCAGACACAGAACTTTGCCTTGCTATGAGGGGAGCTGCTGTTAAAGAGCTCTGCTTCTATGTGCATTATCTTCTGCAGCCAGAAGGAATTATTCAAACTTACTTCTCTGGGAGAATCGCTGAGAGGACAAAGATAAGAATAACAACGTCAAGACTCTTGTCTGGCATTGGGAAAGGACTTTGGTCATTGCACAGGTCATGGACAAATGCAAAGCAGCGAGAAGAATCATATTCTGCATTGTTCTGTATTTAAGAAGAGAGAAATGAGAGCATTAGCAGCAGACCTTGATCTCAATATTATCTGGACGGGGAAGTATTCATGGGAGATTTACAAAGAGCTATGGACTTGTTACAGTCAGGCAATGAGAACTGCCAAAACCCCAATACTGGACTGTGGGATTATTGTAAGGTCAGATTTTCCACTAACAGTGGTAAAAAGTGAGAGGTTTACACTGTTAAACTGGAAATCTTTACAAAAGCAAGAGTGTCAGGGCCCCTTCCTGCGTCTCGGAAACCAATATTCACTTCGAACACAAGCAAACTCCTCCCTGTACCCCCAGAATCAAACCTGGCTGCCAGAAGTTGTATATTTTTCTCAAGCTGCTGCTACAGATTGCAGTAGCTTCTATAAACAGTACTTGTATCACCTTAAGAGGATGAAATGGCATGCTGCCTCTGCTGCTCTGCTCCCCATCTCATCAAACGACTGATTACACTTCATATATTCTCTGTTCTCTTCTGACCTGAAATATTTGTCCTTTGACTAGATTCCAGCCTCCTGCTCTACAGAAAACAGTACCCCCCCATAGCTGTCTGTGCAGAAGCACCCAAACCACTTTCCCAGAACTGCAGTGACAGCAGCACACACACAGACCAAACCCAGCTTCAGTTCCTGTTAAAAAATAGCCTGACTGCTTTCAAGGTTGAGCAGTTACTCAGCTAAAAGAGCTGCCAACCACTGGGAAAGAAAATCTGCCCGAGTTGTCTGCTGCCAATGTGACATTTTGAGAGCTTCCACTTCCCTCATTTCTGCAGCCTTTGATGGCTCATCTTCCTTATTACCAGTACAGGGGTCAGCATCAGGGCTAGCTAAAAAAAAGCCAGCTGCCAACACAGCTACACAGCTGTGATGTATTTGTGTTCCTGTGCAACTGCCACCATGTACCTCCTACCTGCATAAGTCACCACTGACTTTACCTGGACAAGATCCACAGCTGTAGCAGAAAAATCACAGCAGTAAACAAATAGGCCTGGATCACTGAAATAAGGAAAAGAAGTGATGGTCATTTATATAAAGGTGCTCCACAGGGATTAAGAATTGTCTCAAATGCACAGCGTACAGAATTGGGAGCCAGAAATCCTGGGCTTTGAGTCTATCTCTGTTAACAATGCCCTGTGCAAAATCTGGTGCATCATGTCACTCCTTTACAGCTCAGCTATTCTCATATGGAGCTCACAGCTTACTTTTCCTTCCAGAACAGGAGAGGCACTAAGGCCTGTGTGAAAATGCTTTCAGAATGAGACACCTAAACCTGCATCACATTTTGTGGGTTGCATTCTAAGACCAAATATTTCCAAGCTCAAAACAAAGTCATCTGAAGTTGCAGATGGCAAAGGTACCACTTGCATCTGAGACTGTTTAAACTAAGAACACACACAGCACTTTGCCAGTTGTTTTTAGGAGGCTGGTGCATCGTGCAGGTAAAAACCTACTGAGAACGACTTACTTGTTGGTTTGTAGAATTGGGAAGACTGTGTTTCCAGCACCACAGCCAACCTGCACAAAGCAGATGTACACAGAGTGAAAATCATTTCTTCAGCATCTCCCATGCAGCTATTTTCAAACCATCTCCTTACAGCCATGGACCAAAGAGCAACTCACGAGTAACAGCTGAGCACAGCAATGACCATGTGCAAATCTCCCTGCAAGATCTGAGCACGTTCAGCTCTGAGGAGCAGGTTTTTGTATAAGCACTTGTGGGAAACCACTAAGCTGGTTCTTGTAGGAATCTCACTAACAAGCTATATATTGTTACTCCTTTGAAAACTGTTATTGCTGGAATCCCAAGCATAACAGCCAGTATGAGTCACTGAAGCACTGGCAAAAGCCACGGATTAGTTGCATTCACTTCCATAGAAAATCAGAGCAACGCAGAGAGAAGTTTGCTTTCCTCTAATTACAACCTGCTGCTTCAGAGTTTCCTTCACTAGATGGCTCTGCCTCAAGTTACAACTAGAGGCCTACACTGATTCTTATTATGCCTTCTACTTGTTCCCATTTGAAGAGAAGGGGGCTCACACAACTGGGTTTGGGGAATGTGCCTCTGTATGTTGAAGGAATCAGTAACACTGAAATAGACTGAGCTGAAAACGCCACGGATGGCTTGCAGAGACAGATGTTACTGAAGCACTCAGGTGAGATGGGAAAGCCACAATGACCATGAATGTCAACATCTGCGGGAGTCTTAAAGCCACAGACTAAACAAACCTGAAGGACAGTTCATAGTGGCTCTCCCTGGGTGGGTGTAACTTACACAGAAGGTGAAGCATTCAACAAAACCAGTGGTATCCCCAGAGAACAGACTAGAGGTGACAGAGCAAAAGGTTGTTACCAGCTGCCAGGAGCCTAATATTCACAAGTCCTACAGACTTTTCTGGGACAAAGCCTGCATGTGAGATTCCCCATTACTACATGGCCCATAAGGAACAAACCAAACAGCATCTTGACATTCTTGGTTTCATTGTTTTGTTCCACACCCCCCAAGGTGTGACAAGAGTCAGCGCAAACATGTCAACCATAAATCACAATGGAAAAGCTTTATATAGACAAGAATCAGCTGCTTCCAAAGGTGACTTTCAAATGCTTGTTTCAACATCTGATGGTCAGCTTGTCTTTTAGACTCTGAAACTTCTTATGGTCCTCCTGCTCTGCCAATTCACAGTCTGAACCAGAAGAATCCCGACAGATTTAATGACTTAGTTCTAAGCTGCCCTCTCTTTCTTGCATTTTACTGACTTGGGGCAATCATCCCATTCACTTGCTGTGTGCCAGTGACACATTTTTACGTCCCTGTCACACTGCCACAAGGGACTATTCCACGTGTAACTCTGTTTTACAGCTGTTACCTCTAACACACGGTAAGATGCAGACGATCCTGGGTAATCCCCACCACGTTCGTTCAGCTCACTGTACGTTTGTGTAGCCAGCTCCTCTGTGCAGATCTTAGGTGTGTTTTTTACCAGGTTTAACTGATTCTCTGCCCTGGTTTCCAAGGAACAATGTCCATTTCCGCAGCTTCCCAGCTCTTCGCTGCTGGATTCTTCTTTGTTACTGAATTCAAGCACAGAATCCCCATTTTGACATGGGCTCCCGTTAGGTGCCAGCTCAGGAAATTCAGTGAACAGCCAGTGCCTGTCCTTGAAGAAGCCATTTTCATGGATTTTATAAAAGTCATCCCAGTACCTCTTAGCATTCACCTCATATTCCTCTGTGAACACAAACAAAAACATCACCAGCAGTCAAATCAGAAGGTCTCAGAGTTCAATCAGTTCAGACAGTGAGGGATCACTGCAGACATCTACTCAGCAGTCTGCTTTAATAGGTAAGGTCAGGAATTGAAAATCACCTTTATTTAAATCCTGCCATCTCACATCAGCACTCAGCCTGCATCCTCACCGCCACTTTGTTAGGACTAAAATAGGGAGAAGAGGCTGAAGAGGAAAGCGTCTGTCTCCTGGCAGGATTTAAAGGAAGCTGGCCACAGAGAAGGCCTCTTTGAAGGATGCTGGAATGAAGAAACCCAGGTTTTACTTCCACCTCCAACACTAACTTGTCCAGTCCACCAGAACAATTTGTTTGGAGCCTCATGACACTGTCAACTTCTAAGGAATTCTGTGGCAGCTGCCTGGAGCTGAAGAGCTCCTGTCCAACACAACACCCCTTCTTGCAGATGGGGAAACAGAAAAGCCTGGCAGAAAGCTCAACTAGCATTTGCTAGGAGAGCACGTTTTACACAGGTACTGCTACAGCCAAGTCTGCAGCTCTTTGCTCTCCATAGTTCTGAGCGTGTCAGAGCATCACACATTTATGACATGAAAACAAAAGAGGAGAATCAACAAAAGTGACCACTGCCATTAAAGTAATAGCGAAGAGCTAAGGAGGATAAACTGTAGATGGTGAGAACTGACTTTAGCAGCAAGCATTATCATCTGACAGCAAGTGGACACACTCCTGTAGCAAGGTGAGTACTACAGAAAGCTGGAAGAACACTTACAAAGCCATGCTCTAATGAAACTCGAGTCACTCACTGAGTTATTTCCACACAGCATCACAGATTGCAGCTGGAGCACAGTTCTAGAGGAATGATTTTTGCCATGGGAAGTTACAAATCCAACTGGCTTCCTGAATTCTCATCAATGTAGTGAGTTATCTGTCCCTCAGAAGAGCTAATTCCAGCATCCTGGGCTTTACATCCCAAGTGCATTCCAGTAACATGCAAGTCCTCAGCTACCTTTGCACAGCAACAAGTGCATTACTGAATACGAATGATTCTCCCCCAATTAAGGATGCCAATTGTATGTGAGAATGGATAACATCTCTCCAACATCTGCTAAGAGCAGGGTTAAGAGAAAAAGCAGGCATCTTAAAATTGGAGATCAGCATCAGTATCTGAACTGCAGTTTATTTACCAGTCTTTCTGAAAAGCACACAAGTGTTTAGAAGACAGATGAAAGGAGATACTAAAATGAACCAAGAATGCCTGGAAAAAATACGTAGCCTCAGCCAAACACAGACAAAAATGGCTTTAAAAACCCCAGAAGTCAGACATATCTATATTTTTAGTAGGATCTATCCCTGAAGCACAAAAAGCTATACATAAAAATAACCTCTGTCTCAACTACCACTATTTTCTCCTTTTAAGAAGCCTTGTCCTTAAACCCCGAGCTGAAAGACATCTTAATGTCTGATACTGGACTAGAGCAGTAAGTTTGTGCCCTGATCTCACTGTAGCTCAAAGCCAGTTTACTATTTGCACAGGAGAACTCAGTAACTGCTAATGGCAGAGGAAGAAGTATTATTGATTCATCCCCTGGCACACTCCGTCCTGCACTGTCCCTTCTGCCATGTCCTAGCAGGGACACACGAGGCTGGTCCCTAACAATCCCATGACAGCCTGACTGCAGTGGGATGCTACCTGAGGTGCTGGGGCAAAATTCCAGCCCAGCCATTTTGGATTAGCCACGTTTTTGCCACAGTCTCACACAGAACAAGACACTGTGCTCCTCCTGTGCCAAAGTGGTGTGAAATTCTGGTGGATGTTATTGAAGAGCTGTTATACTGCAACCCACGTGTGGAAGCTTTATTTACAGCTCATTTACCTCATAGCCGAGTGTTTTCAAAGCACTGGAATAAGGGATCAATAACAACATGAATGCAAGATCATGCAAGAAACAGATTTAAAGCAAAAAAAAAAGACCATATTAATTTTTTCAGCCTGACTTCCTGCACTGCTTATGCCAGAAAAGTTCACATAATACTTGCTTCAAGATCCTTTTTGTGGTATTAGCTCGTGGGGACATCGGCGCACGAGCCAGATTCCTCCAGAGACCTTTTTGATAAGGACTCCTGACTTTTCTGCTCGTCTTTGTAAGGACACCCCCAAAGCCAAGCCCATACTCACCCTTTCACATTGCTGAAGAAGGGCAAACAAAAGTAACTGTTCACAAAAGACAGGAAGAGAATCAGGGACCCCCTGAACTGTAGGGGGGTGTGTGTAATTACGGAGCCTCAAAAGGAAACCAAGAAACTCTTCCACTTCTTTCTTTGTTCCCAGCCAGGAGACACATCTTCGACATACCCCACAGAACTTCTCTCCTTCTTCAGAACAAATTCTGACAGCCCCAAGAAGTCCACAGAATAACACAGCCATAATGACCAATAGCTTGCCTTTGTTCTCCTGCTTGGACACTAGTGATTCTCAAAGTACTAGACCCTTCAGGCACAGTTGGCTGGGCTGGCTTCCCCACGTTTCAGCCATCCCATTGTCTCCACACGCTTCCCACTGAATAGCAGCCATCAAAATTTGACTGGCCTCCATTGTTCAGTCTGGGAAATACATCATGAAGACCTGACAAACTGCTCTAACAGCAAATTGCTCCACAATTTCATAGTTGCACATAGGTTCTCAAAGCATGACAGACAGCATCCTTTAATGTTAACCAGATTTTAAAATGAACTCAACACAATGGGCATCACAATAGAAACTGCTGGATACTTCTGGGAATCCAAGAAATTAGAAGGGTTGCTCTTTGGTATAATTAAATTTGCTATTGTGAACACAACTGGAAACTATATGGGAAGTGTCTCAATAGCTCCAGTAGTGTTCAGCATCGCCTTACAGCTGACACACTCAATTTAGTTTGAACAAAAGGAACAGATCCATCCTAGAGCTCAGCAGGATACAACATGATCATCATCAAACAAGCCTCTTACCATACCAAAGAACAGGAAGCTGTTTCACCATCATTTAAGGGACTGGATGACATCTAAGAGGTGTGGAGGAAAGATGCGTTATTAACCAGAACAGCCCCAGCTGCACTACTTGGCTCTAGAGCTGTGCATCCTTAGCTTGATTCAGATGCAGGTAAGCACTGCATTTTGGAGATATAAATATCCTTTAAGCCAGGTTGAGGAAATCAAACCTCTGGAATCTCCTTTTTTGCCTCTCTCATGATAAACACACCCATCATGATAAGAGATTTACTCTTCACTTCTGATTTAATCATTATCATGCTGTTACTCACTTGGTAGCGAGATATGGACACTACTTCATCAGACCTTCTTAAGAGAAAAAAAACTGGGCTTTAATCAGAGATAGCTCCACAGCATGCAAGCAAACAAAAGACTGTTAGAAGTTAAGCTTTATAGAGCAAAAGTAAGCAGAGGCAACAGCACTACAGCAAAAGCAGCTTGTTGATGAGGAACACTAACACGTATTTAAACATCCACAGCATGAACAAAGAAGCTCAACCTAAGATGACTCCTCCAAACCAAGACCATTTCAGTTCCAGTAGGATGAGTTGCAGGAGTAGGTAGAGAAGTCACACAGAGGTAAACGAAGAGCAGGAAGATTCCTCCTCCATTTTTCATTATCAACAACTAGGTAATGTATTTTGAATGATGTGGGAGAGGGGTGAGGGGAGGAATAAATGATGATGCATATGTAGCTCTGGCCACAGTTCCACTCTTGTATGCACAAGTCTAGACTCAGCATCAGAAGACTGCCCAAAAATACCTTGTTTATCTTGTGGCAATAGCTGTGAGCTGTTCTCTTGAACTTTACTCCTGGCACTGGCTTCCTGCTCTTCTGACCATTCCACATTATCCCTGTTGTGAAACATAAGACGAGCTACTCAGCTGAAAATCACAGGGCAAAGACAGAGAGAAAAGAGAAAGGTGCAGACAGCCTTCCAACCTGGCAGCTCAGAGCTCTTCCACAGCCTAACTCCAGCTCAGCAGCAGTACTACAGCCATCAGCACAGCTCTGAATGAAGAGCACTCAGAACACTGCAAACAATGCAACTGGGAGGGATCCCAAGAGACACGCAATCTGTCCCCTAAGCCTTTTCCCTGTTTGATGCTCCACCAAGTTTAGAGGACACAAACCCTTACTATAAACCCACGTGGGCACCCGGCACCAACAGGTCTCCTTAGAGAGGAACTGCCATCCTCACAGGGTGAAAAGCACTTGTTCCTACGCACGCGATGGACAGGTTGTGTGTTTTCACTCAAGGGTCCTCAACACGGGCCATCTGCTGCAGAAAAACTACCTTTTCTTTCTCAAGTTAAAACAGAAAAGGCAGCATGGTTGTTTGGAAGGCAAAGTGTTACCTTAAATCCAGTTATGAGAAAAATATGCAGGAAGCTTTAAAGCATTAAGTAGCATTAATAACTTGAATGCGCCTGCACAGTTGTGGAGTCATTAAAGTGATTCACTTGACCTTTTCTCATTAAAACGAGTGAATGAAAAGCAGAATACAAAGACCAAGAAGAGCTATTCTGGCCTCGGGAGGAATTAGTCCTTTGCTATTAACTCAAAACACAATGACTGAAGTGTCAAGCGTGTGGAAAAAACTAGATTACTAGGAGTTTCTGCAGGAAGTTAGCATCCAGGATATGCTTTTGTAACGTATCTTTGGTAGAGTGCAGTCCCAAAATGAATGACAAGCTGATACATGCACATACCCCTTTAATACAAACTAAACATACCCAGTTGTTAACAGGGTATGGCAGCCAGAGACCAACAGTGGAGCTGTGTCCTTCCAGAGTGCAAAACGCCTTCAGTCCCCAGCAAATTTGGGTGCTTAACACATCCCAAACCAGCTTCCTCCAAAGGAAGCCTCCCGTTGCAAGCTAACCCCTAGCACGACCTCGCACTGTCCCAGCTCTGCGGAGCAGCAGACGGGTGGCACGATCCTTGTACGCTTCACACGTTAGTCGCTAACAGACAGAGAAGGGTTTAGACGTTCCCGAGAGCCGGTAGTTTTATTAACTATAGGAACGAAGCTACGAACCAAACCAACACGTTCTCCTGACACCTCAAGGCAGCCTGAAGCATCCCACCCGCTTTGGCA
>NW_009940252.1:0-16137 GCF_000696875.1 Nestor notabilis
CGCACGCCCGGAGTGTGTGGCAGCACTGCGGGGAGGGCTGGGCACGGGAGTAGCGCTGGGGCGGTGGTGGAAGCTTCCCCGTTTACCGCGGTCTCTGCCCTTGGCATCGTTTTTTGGCGTTTGAAAAGTGAGACATTTTGTATGCTTTCGACTGGTAAAAGGCCATGAGCTATGATCACTCCTGAGCATCTACGATCTGTGATTGCTGGGTCACAGGATGAGACCTGAAGGCATCTCTGGTCCAACCTCCTGTTCACAGGGCAGTTCTTGAGGTCAGAGCAGGTTACTCAGAGCTTTATGTAGTCTCATCTTGCAAAACCTCCAAGGATGGAGATGGCATAGCCTCTCTGGACAACTCATGCTTGGCTGGCCTCATGGTGATAAAGGGTTTTCTTCTGTTCATTTAGGATCTCCCTTGTCTCAATATGCCTCTTGCCCACCATTGCACCCTTGTAAAGAGTTTTGCTCCATCTCCACAATATCTCTTCACAAGCTTTGGAAAGCTGCTTTCATGTCCTTTCTAAGCCTGCCACAGGCTGTACAAGTCTAGTTTCCTCAACCTCTCTGCAAGGGCAAGTGCTCTCATCCCTGACCATCTTCGTGGCTATCCACTCAACTCACTCCAGTTTATCAACATCTCTGTTTCACTGCGGATCCCCAAATGGGATGTGTTAGTCTAGATGTGCTCTGCAAGAGTGCTAAGTAGGGGTAGCTTCTGTGATACTCTGTAGCATACTAGAAGTCCAGTTGCTTAACTGTCCTATATCAAGTCTGATCATAGAATGGTTTGCGTTGGAAGGGACCTTAAAGATCATGTAGTTCCAGCCCCTCTGCCATGGGCAGGGACACTTTCCACTAGACCAGGTTGCTCCAAGACCTGTCCAACCTGGCCTTGAACACAGCCAGGGATGGGGCAGCCACAACTTCTCTGGGCAACCTCTGCCAGGGCCTCACCACCCTCACAGTGAGGATTTTTTTCCCCCTAATATCTAATCTAAATCTCCCCTCTTGATGTTCCAATTAGATTTTAATTTAGTTGATTATCTTTCCTAACACAACGTGCATCTCATTTCACTGACGCATGCCCTAACAGAAATAGGTTACATAAGTGCAAGCCTGTGAACAACAGTGAGCAACTGCTTCCCACATCTCAGTATTTTTTGGACAAAGGATAGGTCTTCTCAGGAGTCTCTTAAGAAGCTTCTTCCTCCTTGTATGTGAATTGTGGATCAATATCAGTTGGCAAGTTTCTCTCAGCTGCAGCCATGTACCTTGTTTTGCTGCTTCTGTAGTTAAACTGCCCACTTTTTTCCTCTGCCCTTCCTCCAGTTTTTTAGGTAGACACTGTCCTTTCTCCTGCAGGATAGGTCTTGCAGTCCTCATTCATTCCCTGAATTGCTAAATGCTGCCCCAGGGGCAGTCTCATCATCTTCTGACAAATCAGACTGGAAGGTTTTCCAAGTCATCCAGTTACTCTCAGCAGCTTCCACTTAAAGGGCAGCCACTAATGCCGTTTTGGGGCAGCCCACTGACGGATGGCCCACTCCCCACTTCACCAAGAGTGCTCTCGAAAGCAGTTTGGATTAGGCAGTTTAAGATTCTTTCCAGCCTCAGCTTTTATGAATTCAGTGGTGTCCACTTAGGAAAGCTGCAGTAATGTCACTGAACTGGCCCTTCTCTTACGTTTAAGGCAGACTTTAGTTTTCACTGGAGAGTTTAACCAGCATTCTTCTGCAGTCGCTCTTGTCCTCCCATGAACTCTGGATGTGGCTTTAGCTCTTCTTTCCCTTTCTAAGATTTTAATACATCCAAATGTAAATTCATTGAAAAGCACAGTATCTTAATTTTGATTGAGTAAAAAATAGAGTAGTCTCTAATGTCCTAATCAAAAGATACAAGATAAAATTGCTTTTAAAAGACTTTAAATGAAGCTTGACAAGAGGAAGACTGAATTAAATAGGTATTTTCTTAAAATAAGATCTTTCCTTAGGAGGACTAATGGAAGATGCCATTCTATTTAGGAAGACAGAGCTGTGGGTTTGGCATTTTGTGGTTTTAATTTTTTCTTTTTTAGTTTATAAAACAAAATATCAGCTGTATTATCACTGACTCAGCCAAATTGCATTTACAGGCTTTCAGCATATATACATTTTTATATATTCACCACTTGTGGGTAAATTAGTAGCTCATCCAATGTCCTGGATTGATAGAGAAAACTATTTCCTTTCACATGCTTTCAATGGCATCTTCTCCAGGAACGTGAAAAATTTTTGTGTAAAGTCTTGTCTGACATGTTTGATTTTTCCTTCAGGCTCCCAGGCATTTTGCTCAGTCAGATAATACTAACAGAAAATGAAAATTCTGACTGTTCCGCTATGAAACTGTTATCACCATGTACATTTAAATTATTGTTTCAAAAAAAAAAAAAAAGTTCTGAGCTAATCTGGTTTTTGTTGCGCAAAATCAAAACCTATGTTGCAGAAATTATCACCTCAAAAAAAAGACGGCCGTTTAGGAAATCTGTCAGACTGAATGTATGAAACGTATCTGGAAAGGATATTTTTTTTGGATCTAATAATACAGTATTTCCTTCTGGAAGTAATTTTTCGTGAGGTTGCCTTTGGCAAAATCCCTGTATTGAAACAGGGTCACAGGTGTATGCTCCTCAAAGTCTCTGAAGAACATCAGCAGCGAAGGATTGAGAATATATCAACTAAGTCGGCGTGCAAAGTGAGTTGTTATTTCAAGTATGTAGGTAAGGTAAAGACAGCTGTTAGAAGGTTAGCTGGTTGTCATTTAACAGTATCTTATCAAGATGGAAATGAAGTAGTCTAACTGCTTTGGAAAATAACACAGGATGCAAAAAATATCCACATAAATGGGAACATGGATTTGAACTCCAGAGCACTGCCTGTTCCTGAAGGTGCAGCAGCTCTTCATCATTCTGGGGTGAGACTGAAGGATCAGTTTGGTTGTGCTTCTGCCACTTCCTACTTCTATTGGTGAAGAAGCTACAGGGGAAAGAACAAAAATTTGCTATCAAAATGATAACATTTCTGGAAATACATCTTGAAAACTTTTTATGGATCCTGTACCACTGGGTTAGTTCCATTCTCATTCTTGTTGGTGCCTCCGGTAACTACATGAAGCTGAACTAATAGGAAATTAGTATGGGATGAGCTGGAATGTGCTGTCCTGGGCCTTCTCTTCTTGGTTAAACTAATTACCTAACACCTATAGCCTTCAGTCAAAGCTTAATTAGGTTCCATGTTTTCAAAAATCACTTCAGAATCCTCCAGTATTTTATGAGTCTTCTATTTTTTCGTCTAGTGCCTGCTCAGGCACTAGTGACCGGCATTTTTTGCACAAGCTGCTGCTCTGCTAGATGCCTTTATTAAACCAGAACTGATGCCCTTGGATCGATGCATTTATACAGGCTGGTGCAAGGTACATGGACAGTTTCAACTTGTAGATTCTGTAAGAAAAACAATTATCTGTAGCCTTTTTAATAGAATATGCTGAATTACATGCTTCTGATGCAGAAATAATATGCATTTTAATGTAAACGCAGAACTTATTTGCAGCCCTGTATTTTGCCTAGTGTGGTATAAATTCAGCCAAGATTGCTGAAATGATGTTTTCATTTTAATGAGAAACCTGTTTCTAAACTCTTTTAATACAGTGCTGTTAGTGCTTTTTTATTTTTAAGCTGCTGCTTTCCCTCCCCTTTCTTTTCCACTTCATTAAACTTTATTTTCTTTTCTACACGTATCTACATGTGTTACTGAAATGAATTAAATCACTAATTGAAAGGTAGTGAAAACTCTACCCAGAAAAATCTGTTCTCTGGATCTGATTTTCACTAAGTCCCAGAACTGCCATGTTATGTAACTTTGAGGACACCAGGATGAATCAAACCTGGGAGGGGATAAAGAAGATTGTGCCATTTGAAAGTTTGAGGATGCAGATTTCAATCTATTGAGGAAAATGCCCTGATCAAGTCACTCTTTAAGCTTTGTTTTGATAAACTAAATAGCTGTAGCTTTTACTTTCCAATTACAATGTAATTCTTGTGACCCTTCACTGAACAATTTCCAGTTTATCAACAGGCATTTTCAGCAAAGGCATCAACCAGGACACACTGTTCCAGAAATGGTCACACCAGTGCCAGGTACTGATGTGATTCAGGCAGTAAGTAACATCCTTATAGTCCTCATTCTGTTGTTTTCACGCTGACAGACTTTGTTGTGACGGTGTTCACCTTTAGTTGGTTATCTAGCAGACTCCCAGCAGCTCTGCTTTCCACTCAGTATTCTCACATAGATTCTTCCACTCTAGGATCAACACCTGTTTTTTATTCCTTGATGTATGACTTCATATATTTGCTTGCAGCCAATTTATCAAGAAAGCAGTGTGCTCAGCAGCAATGAGCTGTCCCCTTTGTGAGTTACCACTTCCCTAGACTTTGTTCTCTGACAGAGGTACCAGTGATTTTCTTTTTTTTTAATCAATAGAACAGTTATACAGCACGCAGCCAAAATACAGCTCCCAAGGGGCCAAAACTCAGTATTTTTTATTTACACTTCATTTTTGAAACCACTGAATCATTAAATATATGTGCATTAATTTTGATTCACTCAGCTTTCCTAAACAAAATATCCTGCAGCACTAATAAATACCACTAGATCAGCACTTCCTTCTTCATCAGCCAAACAAACCTTCTTGAACAAGTATCTGTGGATAGATCTGAAAGGATCATAGATTCATAGAATGGGTTGGGTTGGATCTATTTCCAAAAACTAGCATTGACTAGAATTAATTAAATTCCATATAAACTATATTCTGGTATGTTCTTACCAGTTCTGTTTTTTTCACTAAGTTCCATCTTAGACGGACAGGCCCATAACTCCACGTGCCACCACCCTTTTAAATGACTGGTCTAACATATTGCCGGAATGCAAATATTTCAAGGGTTCTTAGAGGCCTGGAATGTCCTTTCCAGCTGTTTTAAAAATCCAATACAACTTTTCCAAATATGCAGATTTACTCAGTTGTTTTAATGGCTACTATTTATAAAACTTACCTAACTACCTACTTATAATGGAGAATGTTTCATCATTATCCCATGGTATAATTACATAATCTAATTATTTCTCTGTATACCAAACAGAAATATTTTGTGAAGTCTTCCAATTGCTTTTGTATATCCAGGCAAACATATTCCTATAATATTATTAGGATCCTTTTCTTTCTTCTATTCAGAAAAACATCTCTTTTAAATGCTGTTCCACCAGTCTGGCCATTGGGGTTTATGTAATTTCATTTCCTTTCTCATTTTTTATAGTTCTTAAATCTCTCACATGTATTTCTTACAGCTTCTAGTATTTGTTATAGATGTTTTTCTTATGTATCTTTGTTTTCAAGACAAATTGCTTTTTAATCACTGCTATCTTCCTTTTATTTTTTTCTTTTTGGGTCATAGGTTGTTAGTACTTCGTTTTGTAGCATTTCTTAAATAATTTCAAATTATCATGCTTATTTTTCCATTTAAGTCCTTATCCTTCATCTGGCTCATAATAATTAGATATTATGAGGATATTGTACAGGCATTATGTAACTTAATAAATTCAAGGTTACCACCTCAGGAAGTCCTTAAGCCTCTGAGAGATGAAAGGCAGGAGATCCTGTAGAGGATTTCCTTGTTTTTAACTCAGTCCGTAAGATGGCTGGTCACAACTGGTGAGAACACAGACGGGGGCTCACACAGACTTCCAAACTAATCCATTACAGCTTCTTGATGCTTTTTTGCTTTTATTTTATGTCAATTAAAATGAAATATCCCTCCCCCGAAATGCTACAGAAATTGCTTTTAGGAAGGATTATTTTATTTTCCTCAGTCACCATTTCTCAGTAACTAATTAATAAATACCCCAAATCATTTAATACTAAATTTTCAACAACTTAGAAATACTTTGCTATTTTTTTCCAATAAAGTCTTAATTCCCTTGTCTTTTCATCCTAAGGATCCAACCACAGATTTTAAGGTTCTAATCTGTCTCCAAATAATACTGACAATAAAGCAATTTCAGTTTATCTTGTTTACTCTTTATGAACTAAGGAAATGCAGGTAGCTATAGGGAAAAAAAAGACAAAAACAACATGAAGAAACACAGCAAAATTCTGTTAATAAAATAGGCTTGAACTAAATAATGACTTGTGGGTGGTGGTGGTGGGAACAGAAAAGAATTCAAGCACAGCTATTAAACTTTGTCTTGGGAACACTACTGAGCCTAAGATCGTTAAAAAGTATGAGTCCCTGCTACTTATCATTTGGGGTTTATTTCAGTGCTATAATGGACCAGCACCTTGTGGCATTATTTCTATAACTATGCTATTCAGTCATACAGTGAAAATCTTCCCTACTTGAAAATGACCTTGATACAAAGTACAGCTCTTGAAAAGATAAGCCTCTCGATTTATTTATTTATTAATTTATTTTTTATATAGTAAACTAAATGAATCGACAGTAATGCCAACTTCCTCTCTAAAGGGCTTAGAAGAGTCATATCATGATTTCAGGGATTATTCACACTGAGAAACCTTCAACATTTTCTAGTACTTGTATCTTTACAGTGGCACAACACATCGTGATGTCAAGTCATAAGGAAAAAGGTGCAAGTTAGTTTGATATGATTTTTTTTTTACCAATGGTCAGAAGGATTCTTGACTGGAATTCTTCCAAGTAGGAGAGGGCTTGCAGGATCTTTTAAAATACCCATTTTTGTTTCACTGTAGTCGTAGAGAAGTACTGTTAATTCTGGTCAGGTTGTACATGTATGCCAGAGAGTAAGATATACGTTAAGAAAAAAAATCCTGGTTTGTGACATGGCAATTTTTTTTATTTTTTATATTTAGGATTTACAATGGATTAGTGTTGGTACTTGCTCTTACTGACATTGATCATGGCAATAACTAGTGTTCCGGTTAAAGAGAAGAGTCATCTATTTCCATACTCAGTGTGTATTTAGTATTTGCCACATAGCAGTAGACATCAAATTCTCAGTCAGCAACTGATGTTTGTTGTATTGTTGTTAAATAAGTTATTTTTTTAGAGCTAAAGCTCTGTTTGTTTTTCATATTTCATAAAGAAGTGGCAAATGACTGTCCAAATCTTCTTTTCTGTACCCAGGAAAGCTGACACTTACGCAGGTATTGGCTCACAACTCTGAATTCTCTTGTAAGGAACACATTTTTTTGTGGGGGGGAAATTAATTTTGATTGAGGTAAGTTGTTTTTCAGTGATCTAAGGTTCTTGAACTCATCAGTTTAACTTTTTGTTCTTGGATCATGATGAATAGAATGCAATATATAATTAGATAAAAATCAGAATATAGAACAAGGGCAGGATAAAGAAACTGCATCTTAAGACACAATAAGATGAGTCGAGAGACAAGAGAGAAACTGGCAAATGTTTTAATCATGAAAATGTTTTAATGTTAATTCAAAATTCATCCTGACTTTCTGCTGACATACAAGAACATTGCCTGAATTTAGTCACCAACTTCAGTGAATGCTTTCTTGACAGTGTAACAAATGAGAATTGGATCAAACACCTGTTTTCAGTAGAAGACGACACCCTGCCAGATGGCTTATTAGCAAATACAACAGAACAGTTGATGAAACTGTCACATGATGGTTGAACTTGAACTCAGATTCAACAAAGCATGGGTTGAAAACTTTTGGCTAAATGGAAGAAAAGAGTTTAGTCTGAAACAGAATAGTTTTTAACATTTGAAATTACTAATAATCATCAGCACTTTTTGAATCACCAAGACTTCTTTTCTGTCAGGCTCTCCAATAAAACTAAGTCGTTGTTCAGCTGCAGTGGTGAAGAGGAGCCTTGGCCCTGTCTTACTAATATCTCTTATGAGATGCAGCAATTGTGTTCTGGAAAGAAAACAGACCCTGGCAGGGTGCTGGCGTCATGACCCAAGGCAAGGTTCAGGAGAAGCTCTTTAAGGACTGCTGTTTTCAGAACTCCTTACAAAGTTCTGCTCCTCTGTGAACTCATTGTCTCCAGAGGAAGGTTACTATAAAATGACACAGCTGTACAACGGACAAACTCTGTGTCTGCGGCTTTCATATTTATTCATAAATGCTCAGAGAAAAAAACCCCGAATCTTGTGTATTTGAAAAAGTGATCACTTGCTTCAAATGTTTTTTATATCCTGATCTTTGTGGGTTCATGAAGCAAGGCTTGTCAGTATCTTTTAGTTCCGTTTATTCAAGTTATCTTATAAAACTGGAATCACTAATATGTTCCTTGCCCTGATTTATTAAAAAATTTGAAAGTATGGCTGTCTCAAAGTTTACAGTCTTAAAAATGTCTTTTGCAGCTCTCAGACTACACTGTAGCAGTGAGAAACCAAGACGTTAATAACTTTACCATGTGTTTGAATACTTTGTATCTGATACAAATAACAGCAATAACACCAAGCAAGTCATTATTTCTTAAGTTATTCTGTATAACAAATGAATCAGATTCAGGCATTTTGCTATAGTCTTTACTGTTTCTTTTATTGCTGCCTTATAGCTGAGTTGGTATTATTTGGGAAAGATCTGAATATTCAAAGATCTGTTAAGTTATTTCTTTCTCTGCATTATACAGTTACATCACCTCTGCACCAATTTTGGACAGAATTTTAAAAATTACCCTGTAGAGTAGCTGACATTTGATTGTTCTACAGAAGTTGATTGACAATTCTACCGCATTTTCCTGGCTTTCTGCTGAAAGTTTTTATTCCCTCAGCCTCTGGGCTAGGGAAAAGAGAATCCTGACTTCTAGAGGTAGACTACAGTTTCCTAGCTGACTTCTATGGAAACAGCATTATGAGCAATTTCTGGGAAAAAGATTGATTTTACCATCCAATATTATTAATACACACATAGAGACATACTCCTTTTCCAAAACAAATTTTTCATTTATGAATCTACAAAGATCTCCTCTGAGAGTGAAAACACATTTGGTTTCTAGAATTCTGCACAGATAAATAGCCTAATGGATGAATTTACTTCACAAAAGGATTTAAAAACCAGTATGGCAATTTTAGATCATCATAACTAGAGTCAGAATTACTAGAGGAAATGGAAAAGATGGCTTATACTGTTCTGGTTCCTAGATGTGGATATAAGGCAGGGAAAATATGTTCAGCCTCTTTAATTTTAAACACTCTTAGAATCTTGTGGTAAAATCTATCCATGGAAAAGAATCTGTATTAAAAATGCTTCTCATAACGTAGTAATACATAACAATGAAAAAAATTGAAATTGTTATCCTTATCTTGCAGAAATATGCAGGCAAACAGAATCAGATGAACGAACAAAAATGAACACCCACAATTTTTCAATAGTGTTTGAAGTATCCTGGTTTCAAGATGATATGAAATTAACACTAGACGCTTTGAGACCCTTCAGTAAGAGGTGCTGTACAGCTGCAAAGCCTTTATTATTTTAATATTTAATAAAGTCAAATTATTATAATCCTTATTCCAAAGCTAAGTAGCAAGTTATGTAACCTTGACCTCATATCATGATTTTGATGCCATTATTCTGAAAAGGTTAATCTTAATTCATTCTTAATTTGTTGTTTAAGGTATTGTTTGTGAAACTTCAATCTGGAATTCTTGCAATCCACAAATAGACCACACACTTCTATACCTGGTAAACATAGATATATATATTATTTTCTTGAGCTATATACATAATATGAACATGCAGCTGAAATGCAAGTGTTGTTTGGGGTTTTTTTTCCCCAGCATTTATGCAATGTTGTAATACAATTTTTGTTTAAGGCAATCTTTGATAACTATCAGAGAGTTAAAGTGCAGAAGGTGATTTTTGCCGAGATAATACCTTTGCAAACGCATCCATTAAGGCACTGATCAGTTGAAACTGACTGACTGAATGGTGCCTTTTCTCCATATAAAAATCAAATGAGCATGTAAATTTGAATGCCTATCTTAAAATGTAAAAGATCATTAACTGCAGTAAATGTAGCTTTTACATTTTCATGTAATATATATTTAGCAGCTGAAACAATTAGTTCAGGTCATAGAACACAACGGATACCTAGAAACGACAGGCACATATTCATGTATTGATAATTTGTGTATAACTGGGACTTCTTTTCTCAATGGTCTCTTCCAGTTAGAAAAATCTCACCAGGATACACTCCTTAAGACAAAGGACAGGTAAAAAGAAAGTGTTGGGATTTTTTTTACTGATGATTGTTGCAAAATGACATAGAAAAACTTTCACAGATTTTGTAACAATGCATTCTCACATGGGCAGCTCTCCTCAGTTTGCACAGTATCCTGATCAACTTAAGCCACACAATTTGGCTTTGAAGAAAGAAACTATCATCTGGAGGATTGACTAGTCACCAGTTTACTTTCTTGCTGAATATATTGTTTGGTTTCATCCAGACTTTGTGCTTAGTAATAGCCCATTTAATTTTTTAGGTAAAATTCCACCTTGCACTGAGTGCCAGCACTGTAATGGTGAAAAGGTCTTCTACTGACCTTCTGCCCAGAAAGGAATTTCAGCAAGATTGCACTTTTATAAATCATAGCAAAATCTGGCTCCCAAGTGTCATGATTTCAATTTAAGAAATCATTCTGGCACTTCTACTTGGGAACAGATTCCAGTAAATATGCTCAAAGAAATAGGTACTTTTAATTTCAAAGGGCACAGAGTTAGAATTTATAATGTGTTGAAGGATACACCATGCTTAGTTCAGCATGAGTTCTTTCCACCTGATCCGTATCAGCTTTTACAGTATCCTGCTAAATGAAGCTAAAGAAGGAACCAAACACTCTCCTTTGCATAGTTTCAGTAGTGAGTGAAATTATAAGGGTTTTCTGATCCACTGCCACTTTTGTTCACAGCCTGGCAGCTACTCTAAGAAGTACAAGTGAGCTTTTGTCTAAAAATGTTTTGGGCTGTTTTGACCTTCTATCCCATAGTTCCTGGAAAAAAACAGAAATCACCATGCACATTTACGTTTATAAAAATTAAATTGTTCCTTATATTGAGAATATTTCTTTAAATGTCTTAATGGCTTATCTTTGGATTTGTTTTAAATTTTGCTTCTTGAGTGCAAACTAATGAGTTCTAATAGCATTTCAGTACTCATCACACAGTGATCTACATAAGCTTTCCTGGCAATTTACTGGATTCAGTTTTAGTCAGTGTTCAAATATTTAATGTTAATCAATGTGATTGTACTTGGTGTACGAGTGATCTTTTTTAAAGTTGCCTCACTGTAGAGCTTATTTCTAATACAATTTCTGTAACATTAAATAGAGTATTTTTTTTCAGGTAAAGCTGATGTGTATTCAACCTTTAATTTTCAAAACTTTTGTGTTTGTTTCCTGATATAGCTGCTGAGTAGTCCTCAATGGAGTAAAATCTCTTGCTTGCTAATGAAGAAAATTACTTGGATATATTTATATTGCAGGCTGTAGAGTAGTGTAAGAATACACACAATAACTTTAAGTAATGGTTTGAGAGCTAAAATGAGTCCATCTGCAACATGGTCCTTTACTTGAGTTCAGTCACTACAGGCAGCACCTTCCTGAGGCATTCAAATACTTGGTGTGTTTGGACACGTGACAGATTTATCATAGAGATGTCAGAACGAGCAGTGGAATCAAAATGATGATTCTTAATGTTTCTAAGCCATGACGTGTTATATCCACTGCTTGAAATGATACTTATAAATTTCACTTCATTTAGGGTAATCTAATTAGGATTCTTATCTTGTTCCTAATTAAGAAGCCCATTAATTTTCTATTTGAGAATGAGTCCTTTTGCAATATTAACAGAAAAATACAATGGAGAGGGTAATTTAAAAAAGATAACAGGTTTTTACTGCTGTATTATTCACATATTTTGTTATTTTAATAAATGAGAATGTTTTGACAAAAGTTTTCAGCATTGCTTTCTATTGAGAAAAATATTGATGCACTGAGACCAAATGTGATGTGCATTCATATTTCATGACTGCCATTACACCCAACAAACTATGTAAACAAGCTGCCACTGTTTTTTGATGTTTTGTTTTCTCATATTTTATTTATTTTACCAACAGGATAAGCTGTTGGAGTAGTTCATAACCTCATGTCTTCTGAAGATGAAATACTGGATTTTTATACAATTCAATATTATGGCACCTCCACACCTGCTGGTATTTGTATCATTAATGATAGAACAGAACTAATGACAAGGTAGATGGTTAATTCATTAAGAACAAATGTCAACTGAATTTCATATTCAGTTTCAAGGTTTTTGCCTGTGTTCTATTCTGACCTCAAAAGACACTGTAAAAAAATCTCTATAAACTCACTTTGTAAATAACAGTAAAAAATATTGTCCACTGTGATTCCGATGTAGAGGTAAGCAGCTTAATCTATGGATGAACAGAAGTGTAGGTTCTAATGTGTTTAACCAGTGTTAGAAAAGAATCTATTGATAAACACAGTTCATCACAATTATTTCAGCTCGGTAATATTAGAAGCAAAACTCCTTTCAAGTTATTTTTCTTTGGAAGTTCTGTGTCTGTTACTCTCACCATATTCTTTTTGCATATTTTTTATCAGTATTCTTTGCTACTGTAGAACTTTGCAAGGTACAAACATTCTGTAGTCAAGCCAGTCTTCTAGTTACAGAAATGAAAAAACTCCAAATGAGTAAGATCAATCATTAATTTGATTACTGTTGTTTCATTCAGGTTCCTTATTTGAAGATAGCCATTTTATCAGCTCAGATACCAAACTGTAGTAACTTGTTTGTTCGGTACAACTTTTTTAATCTGTTGTATTGACAGTCAAAATGAAGAAAGTAATAAATTTGCATTTTTTTAGTGAGATAAAACAGTAGAGCTCTTATTGACGATTCCCTAAGAATCAGTCTTGTTGACTTACTTCATTGCAAGTGCCTTTTCATTTTTCTTTTGGAAGCAAAATAAATACAGCCAAAGATACATTTTTTTATCTTCTACAGTAGAAAATTATCAGGCAGTACATGTAAGTCTCATAAAAACAGAAAAAGAAACAGAACAAGGATTGAGGTATAGAAGAAAGGATATGATACATATAAATAATATAATCAAGGTTAATACCAACAACATTAAGAGATTTAATTGGTACTGTTAGTATAGAAGAAAAAAGTTTGTGGTCAAAAAGTGGCAGGTAAACTCTAGTAGGGACAATCTGTCTTACAAGTTTACAGGGTTACCCTTTGGATTGCTGCCCCTCCTCAGAGGAAGTCTAGGCTTGTTTGCTCCATGATGGACAGGAGCAAGCTGACAGATGGCTCTGAGAGGGCAATTTCTAGAGGGTATGGATTAGAGGATTAAGGCCTGTGCAACCTGCTGGAGGAGGAAAGAATCTGGAAGGGCACCAAGATGTGCATCAATGTGAATACAGCTGCAGTTACAGTAGCTTTTTAAATGCTTGTTTTAATTACATATCATTTTGGGGTACACACTTGGTGTCCTTTCTAATTACTCAGCATGAGGTACAAGCAACATTGTGGCAAAAGTCAAGCTAAAGAGACTCAGAGCATGATAAATGCCGTGATTAGCATGAAAACAAAGCAGAACGAAGAACCAGAAGCACACAGCATAGAGCTTAATTTCTAGGCAAAAAACCCCAACCCTGTACAGGCATGGAAGCAAACACCAAGACTGTGCCGAGAGCTGCCTAAGGGAATGAAGATGAAAAAAAAATGAAGACAAGGCTTTCGGAACTATCTTACTGTGCGAAAAAAAAGATGTGATACCACCTCCAGGAGTAATGCCTGAAGCACTGGCAGACTCGTGTGTCTGATGAATACTAAAGCCTATGAAAGACTGAGACTGTAAAGAAGTAAAAGCCAGAAGTAGAAGTAGATCCATTACAAAATACACACAAGTAGGCTACAGGAATCTAGAAGGCAAACCAGAGACGGATCTAAAAATGTGAACTATGCACTGTATTATGCGTCACATAAAATAGAGGGAATAATGGCCATTCTTTTGGAATATTCCAATGAGTTTGTGAAACTGAGTTTGCCCTAACTCACTGCTCTATCTGCCCTGAGATCCAAACATTGCTCTCACACTGGAGCAGACAGCATGTGACACAAGACTGATGAGTTTGCAGCTACACTTTTACATTAAGAGTGAGCCAAACCTTCCTGCAGATTGCAGAATCGACCCATGAGAAACAGCAGCAACACTGACTGGACAAGTGTGATTGAACTATTCTGGCCTTTGGTGAAACCTAGGATTTCAAATGTCTCATCCACTACAAGTGATCTTTCATGTAAGGAAAATTTGCTGCAGTTCTCAATTGCACAAGTACTGGGTGTTTGCTTGTACAGCCCGTAAGTGATAACCTATGTTTACACTATTTCAATGCTACCTGACAAAAATTTTGGAGGGTTTTTTCCATTTCTTTTTTTCTCATGTAGCAAATCATACATAGTGACATTAAAAGAATGTTATTAAAACTGAAAGTCAAGACTTCCAGATGATGACAGAATTAAGGTCACCTGTCATAAGAATTTCAGAATGTTTGGGAGTTTTTACGTGAACAGGATGTTTTCAACTTCTCTTCACAGAAAAGATGTTCATTACTTCTCATGTCAGGAATGTTTCCTGGTAAGTTGAAGTTTACTTTTGGTAACATTTAACCTTTTTATTCAGTACAGACATCAGGATTTATGCCTGATTCAAAGATATATCATCAGGATACAGCTGATGACATTTTTCTATGAGAAAAGCTGTTGACCAGAATGCATGATACCAAAGGATGAATATTTGTAATCAATGCAAAGAGCAAAGAACTCAGCTTAACAGAAAGAAGTTCAGTCAAAGGTTGAGATCTTCTGTCACATTCTACCCGACCAACTCGACACGGGAGCTGAAAGATGATGAGGAGCTATGCAAGTCAAAGCGCATGAAATCAACTCACCAGTTTACAAAAGTGCATGAGTACATGCTCTGAAAGATAGCTGCCTATCCTTTAGAATTACTGACGCATCTTGAACACGTCTCAGAATGATCAGAGACCTAAGCATTTGAAAGGGCAAGGTAAAAGCTTAACCTTGTCCCTAGTCTTAAATTCAGTTAGTTTTTTAGAGCAAGAAGATAAACAGTGGAGCTTACAAGCAGGCACCAAGGGACAGACACACTTAGCACTTCTTGGTAGGTTCATAAAAGGTTCACACAGGAGACGTGGGCACAGCACGAGGTGGTGGCTATAGTCTTTGATAGGGAGTAAGTTCATTAGCCTCAGGCACAAAAAGAAAAGGCTATCTAATTACATGTCATTATTTTTGTTGAGGAAACCAGTGATGCTTTCAAACAGCAAACGTGATGTTGTTGAAACTCCAACATCAATACATGGAAATACGCTGCTGTCTGAGAAAGCCATTACTGATGACAAGTACACAGAGCAGGAAATAGCTTCCATGGTTCATGGCAGATTCTGAATCTTCACTAATGGAAGCCATCAGGCAGTTGAACAAAGGTGGTGACAAGATGAGTTAGTGGAAATGGGAGAATCAGACCAGGTGGTTCAATACACAGAAATAAAAATCTGATGATTCATCTGCGCCAAAGGCAAGCCTGTAACTGGGCATCTTGACAGAAGACTCAATTCCAGACCCCTCTTCTCCACCCCACCAAAGGTGGTTGCTCTCCCAGGCAGCTCTTGCCCCGTAGCCACCAAGGCCTGAGGTCACCCTCAGCCCGCAGCTCCGCGTGCCAACATCAACAAAGCCAAGTGATTCCAGAATATTTTTGCTAGGCAGCTGAGAGAAACTGTTGCTACACACCCAGGAACCTTCCAAGCCAAAAGGAGACGCAAGGCTGGAGTGCTTCAACATGCCAGCAGGGCCTGTCCAAAGGATGGACAAGGTCTGGGTAGGGCTGCAGCACCTCACATCAGAGCCAGAACGAACAGGTATGCTCAAGGCAGCGGTGAGATCTGCTGCCATCCCTGCCTCAGCTCTGTAAAAACAGAATTCAAAGCAGGCTGGCTAGGCCGAGGGAGCTCTGGTGTGTGACTGAGCGCCTGCCGTGGCTCAGAG
>NW_009940253.1:0-2146 GCF_000696875.1 Nestor notabilis
CGGGGCCGGGAGCGCCGGGCAAAGTAGGACAGAGCCGTCCGCTTCTCCTCGCCCGGAGCGCTCGGGGTTGCCAGTCCAGGCTCTCCCTCGCTCCTCTTAGGAGTCTCTACCCACCTTCAAACAGAAGGCAATTGATTAGTCTCAGTTTCTCCTCCCAGCAGAGATCCGATACTTTCCCTGGGATCAAAAGACCCGAGACTAAAGGAGGGGGTCGATGGACAGGAAAGAAGGAAGGAAAGAGAGAGAGAAGGAGAGGGAGAGAGAAAGGGGAGAAAGGGGAGAAAGGGGAGAAAAGGGAGAAAAGGGAGGAAAGAAGGAAAGAAGGAAAGAGGGAAAGAATGAAAGAAAAAAGAAAGAGGGAAAAAGAGAAAAAGAGAAAAGGAGAAAAGGGGAGAAGAGAAAAGCAAGAGCAAGAGACAGGAGAGAGAGGGGAAAAGAGAGAGGTTAAAGTGAGGAAATTGAAAGAAAAGAAAGAAAAAATGAAGGAAGAAAGAGAAGGAAGGAAGAAAAGAACGGAAGGAAGAAAAGAAAGGAAGGAAGAAAAGGAAGGAAGGGAGAAAGTGACTTTGTTTCCGCACACTGGAAGAAGATGGCAAGTTTGGACCCAACAGCTGCGTTTTCTTTTTCACAAACAAACAAATAAATAAAAAGTAATATTTCAGTAGAACCTAGATACTGTTTATCTATGTACACATACACATATATAGAAAATGGGGGGAACGATTTACGCATGATTTTCTGTGAGTCTTTCTCTTCCCACTGTTTACAAGGCGGGGCTCCATTTGCAAGTTGTACATCTGTTCGCTTCACGTGACTTTTTCATAAAAGCTCTAACATCTGGTCAAAATAAACCTCCTTCAGGTACCTGCTTAACTTTTCACATGTCAAAATCCCTTCCCCTCTGAAGCTCCCCTTTCCCCCATGGCTGCAGCCGTGTAGATTGCTCCTTTCTTGACTGCTTGTTTAACGACTCTGCCGCGTCCCGAACAGAACAAAGCGACCCTAAACATGAAGGGGCGACCCCGACCCTTCCCGAGAGCATCTTTCTTCCCCCCTCTTCCACATATCCCCGCAATGGGAGGGAAGAGCAGGTCCCCGGCCCGCAGCAATATCGCGCAGCGGTATTTCGACATCGCAGTGTTTGCTGCACCCTCCAAGCAAACCCGCGGTTCTGCTCGGGCTGAGATTGCACCGATTCTGATAAAGCTCTCAAAGCCGAATGATGAGCACTTAATTGTCCCAAATCGATTCCGTTATTGTTTGTGCTAATGGTAATCGATGCTGTTATCACTGTAGCGGTCTCGATTTCAGGGTGGTTCGTCGGGATTGTTCTGGAGTGAAACGCGTCCTCTTTTGCCCTTGACCATTCAATGAACTAGGCAATTTTCGTAAGGTTCCTGAAAATTTACGCCATCTCTTTATGAAAAGAGTGGGGCAGTGTCGGCTACACAAACGAGAAGACTACCTAAACAAGTGGGATGCAAGTGCTCCTGAGAGGGCGGGGAAGATGGGAAAATACTGGGAGACCGGACAGATTTCCCGCGATCTGAGTATTTGAGTTAGTTTTGCGTTTTATTTCGGATTTTTAGGCGGGTGTTACCATCATCATTATGTTTCCGAGGTTTATTGTTCCTGCTCTGTAAGACTGCACTAAGCCTCCCGCAATCTCGATCACTTGGTCCTTATAAATGGCCGGCTGTTTGCTTTTAAAAAATAAAAGGGGGACTTTTGTACAAGTGATTTTAACCTGCTCCACCTTCAAGTGACCTGCCAAATGCTCCGTCTTACTTTATAGACATCTGGGAATTCCATACATGCCTTAAACTCCAATTACACACCTTCTTCAAAGGACACGTGCTTTGATTTGCCAAGAACATTAAGTGAACTGAAGTCGAAAGAAACTGGTGCAGAAGTTAATGTAAAATACATCCTGTGCTATGTTTACTGCGGGAGGGTTACGTGTGCGGCAAATAAAGCAAGTCCTGGTAGGATGTAGAGGATGTGTGCGCCTCTTTTTTTCGCCTTAGCCTCCCGGATCCCTCTGCGGGGTGGACTGGACTTTCCATCACCACCACCACCCTCTTCCCAAAGATGCTAATTTATGGCGGAGCGCTCCCGCTCAGCGGGAGCAGGACAGGGGGAGGCA
>NW_009940254.1:0-11076 GCF_000696875.1 Nestor notabilis
GCGCCGCACCGGCCGGGTCTGCGGTACCGAGCGGAGGAGGTCTGGTAACGTGTTGTTCTTGTACATCCTGATAACTTTATCTTTGCGCTGGAGCTTCTTCGCAGTCTGGCCTGGCGTGCTGCAGGCGTTACCGCGTCCTCAAGGCAGCGTTCAAACCCCGGCGGGGTCTGTATTAACAGCGTACATGGCTGTAACGTACTGATAAATCACTCTGCCCCTCAAACGACAGTGCTTTATGAAGCGAGACGTCAGGGAATTCCGTAAGTGGTGCTGTTGTTCCAGCTTCCATCATCTCCAGCGTGTGGCTGCGCGTCCCTCGGTCTCCCTCAGTCTCCACACCGTGAGTCCATGGGCTGGAGAAAGCCCGAAGCGCCTATTAACTGTCCCTTTGAAGTGCAATGTACCCAGCAAAGACTCAGTATGTGCTGTACGAATCCTGTCTCCAACTGCTAGAAGCAAAGTAACTGGACAAATCTACTGGAATGATAAAGAATTCAAGTGGTTAAACTGAGTTATAAGGTTCATGAGCTCTCTTCCTAAAAAGCTGGGCAAGAAGCAATTCTGCGACCATAACAACAGTTTCATAGCAAAATGAAGAGTGAAATCAAAGGTAAATGGGGATAGAGCTTTGGAAGTGGTGCACTCTTTTATTGATAACGAGATACTTATTTAGGTTGACTTTATTTTAGTTCCAAAATAGTACTTCACATAAAGACTCATAATTAGTCTTGATAACAGCTTTAAAAAAGTTGTCACAACCTTTAAGGTAATTCTGGTACATCCAGTACTTACATTAATGATTTATAGTAAAGTATTTATTATTAAATGTAAGTTTTAAGCTTTGTAATTAAAGAAAATTGCTTTGATGAGATTTTCTGTAACATTATATCTAATACCAATTATTACACCATTTAAAACCCTGTGGAGAAAATAGTAGAAAACTTAGTGAGCGCTGCACATCTCATTTTCATGCACTGGGCTTAAGTTTGTACCCTCTGTGCCTAATCTGTTGTTTAATTAATGCTGTTGCATGAAACTTTTCCTTTTTGGTCATTTGATACCCTGACGGAGGTTGGTTGCCCAGCTGGCGCCTCTGTACCATGTTGTTAAAAATGGTCTTTGTGTTGTTAGGTTAAAGAGCTGGTAAGTACATTCTAGACAATCATCATGCTGATTGATTTACATCTTCATAGCTTTTAGGAGGGCAATTTTATTGTGGTATGGTAGAAAGTTGATTTGACCAACTATGTAACAGTCTGCATCACCACTTTCTTTGGTTCTTTTTGATATTCCACTATTTTAATTACTGAAATTGCACTTGATAAAAGTTTCTCTGCAGGTGGAATATGTTCTATTCCTCAAGTGGCTCAATAGATTAGCCAGGAGCAAAACCACCAGCAAAATGGACCAAACTTGTCAGGTCTACATAATTCCTTACTTGCTCCACACAGCGAGAACCCAGCTTTTCTGCAGCAGGTACAATCAGCAGGCTGTGATTTTGGTCCCAACTCCAGTTCCTGTAGAACAACAGGTATCAGGTTTGTATATTATATTGTATGTGGCTTTGAACAGCTGTTTTTTGCGTTTTGTCATTGCTGTTGTCATCTATTCTGCACCATTAAATAGTCTGAATACTGGGAAGAGAGTATCCTCAGAAACAGTAACATCTGTCTCTTTAAGAAAGTCCAGACAAGATTAATTTTTGGCACTATTGCCTCTACTTTCCCTTGAAATTTTACTTCTGTGAACAACGTATCTGTTCATTTATGTCATCTGCTCAGCTCACGGGGTGAATGTTATCTGGTGGTAAATATAGCTTCATGTTATGGTTGCACGAATAATTTCAGGCCTTATATGTCACGAAGGAGAGTCCTTCACTAATCCTAGTCGGTGCAGCTGGCTCGCTGCGGACGTTTGAGTTCTGATGTGAGGTATTCTTAGGCAGCTCTCACTTGTTACCTGATGACTTCTATTCATGGTCAGTTTTGTACACACTGTGTTTTTCTTTGAGTGCTTTGCATTGCAGGCATACCTGATGTCTGACTTACTGTTGAAGAACTAAGTAATTCATAGCTGTATTTGAAGCTAAGTATGTTCATGTTTGTCATTTCTTTCTGCTTTTCCCTCTAGCCCTCTCTCCATTTTAGGTGGTAGATTTAAAACTGCAAGTAGAGTTAGAAGAAAGGAGGAAGAAAGCATGAAACTCACATAACACATCAAAACCAGGTAATAAGAACTTTGACTTTTCCTTTTCCTTTTGGATAATGGTAGTATAAACTTACCAAAATAAATGTTTAGGAACTAGTATTTTGTTCTTAGATTTGAGTCACAAATATCTCCTTTCTCTAGCTTGCTAACTTTCTGTAGCTTACTAAAGCTTTGATAAAGACTTTTTGTTGCTGAGCTCTTGTTTGTATCAGGGTTAGTTTTGTGTCTCTTGTGAGCCATACATGAGACTGAATTCATGTGTGCACCTGTGTCCCACTGCAGTTGCCCTCTTTATGTAGGTTTTTGCCCTTTCTACTGTGAGGTTTGATAAATTTACAGTATTCTTGTAGGGTAGAATTCTTGTGTTCTTCAGACCTTGGAGTAGCTGTAAATAGCATCAACTCTGTGAATGAATGATTCATTTTGGATATGGCAGCACCATGATTTTTATTGTTTTGTGCAGAAATAAGAGGAGACCCTTTGATTAAGTAAGAAAGCCTTCAGAAGGAAGTGGTACTTCCAGAACTACTCACATTACCATAGAGAAAAACACGCCAGATTTAGCAGATGCTGCTGCTGCTGCAGAAGCTTTGTTACCCAAAAGCAGAGCTCAAATCACACCAGTAGTAAATAGTGACACTCCATCCTTATTGTGCAGCAGTCTTGGAGACTATGAAAAGAGAGGACTGGAGTGGCTGGCAAAGCTGTATAGGATGAATCTCAATGGCCTTCTGGCTGAGGAACCTGGACTTGGAAAAATTGTGCAGGTTGTTGCTTATTTTGCACACCTTGCATGTAACGAAGCTACAAAATATTGTAGCTCTTTTATAAATCTGTATTTTTAACAGTTCATTGGTGAATGTGTTTTCTGTAACAGGAAAAAAATAATTGCTTTTAAGATGTATAATTTAGAGAAATATATCTGGAATTAATTTTATAAAACCAGACATGCAATTCCTTTCATTGTTAGTGTATGCTGTTGAGATATACACAATTGCCTTTATTGTAAGCTTTGAAGTGTTGTGCAGTCATTTCCTGTCATGCTGTACCTTTTATCTCCGTAGGTAACTGGTGTCCTATTCTTGTTTCACAAGTCTTGCATGTGAAGTGGGAGATAGGAACTGAAGTGTCCTGCTTTGAAAATTCTTCTGTATCTTGGAAACCAACAAGAACATTTTAAAAAAGACAGGTATTGTGGAATGTTGTACTGGGTGACATAAGTATCACACAGAAGGAAAATATCAGCCTGGGTTATGGTTATACCATGGTGGTTAGAAACTTCAGGATAGTCATATCACAACCTGGTTCTTTTCTCTTTTTTTCTGAACATACTGGAAGAATTGAGCTATTTTCTCATGAGAAAATAAGCAGAGTTCAATATTTACCAATAAAGTTTGCTTTGCTGACCAGCAATTATCAATTTAATCCTAGAGGAGGAAACACTTCATAATCTTTGTTATTAAAGCCATCCAAAATGCCTTTAGGATTTTGTGGTTTTACATTGCAGGAATGGACTGACCCTAACATCTTTAATATATATATTTCCTTCTGCAAGCAAGTCGTTAAAGATTATGAAGCATTCATGAAAGTACAATGGAGGTACTTTAGAGGAGAGGCAGAATGGTAATAAGCTGACACAGAAGCACTGGGATGCAATATTCAATCTGCAGAGGTCTGAAGCATTCATTCCAATTTTTCTTGTTGCTTTTGTCCATCAGTTACTTTCTGAAATAACTTCAGTGGTTAAAACTGCAGGGTTTAATTTTTTTAATTTTTTTTTTTTTTGCTGTGATCTAATTAAGTTATGAAATAAATCTTATCTTAATTATTATATTCATTGTCTACAGTCATCACTGTTTACTCTTGACGGATATGCTTCTGCCTACTGCCTTAAAAGGTGTGTGGGCCATTGCCTGTTTCCTGATTCCAGGGATTTCCCAAATCTGTCTGGATATATGAAAGTAGCACCTGTGGAGGGGAATAAAGGTCATTACCAGCGAGCTGCAGTAAAACTGCAGAGAGTACATCTCCCTTGAGGATAGTGCCTTAACTTTAGTGTCTTGCTTTGAGGAAATACAGCTAGGAAACCATTGCTTTGTATTCTTTCAGGTAGTGCAGTCGTTCATTTTGCAGAGGCCCAAAATTCACGTTGAGAAGCAGTTACAGGGAAATACGACCACATGCTTACATGTACTCTGTCTAATCAGCAGAAGTCAATGTATGAAGACATCTTGTGTCAACCAAGGTCCATCTGTTGAGTAGTTCTTAATTGGTCATTTGTCGTTAACATTGGGAACTGTTCCAGTTCCAATAAGGGAGCTTGTTTGCTAGTGTGTTATTTCTAAGTGAGTCATGGGCACTCCTAAAGCCCACATTAAAGCTCATTGCCATAATCATAGTGCTGTGCAGGCTAATCTTGTTCTACACTAAGTGGCAATTGCATTCAGCAATTTCTTCATCTTGTGTTTGTTTATTTGTATCTAGTTGTTTTAGAAGGTGAAAAGAAGCATAAACAAACAGTAATTGAAGATTACAGGCTATAGATGAGACAAAGTATTTATAGCTCGGGCAATTGACCATGCGTCACAGTTCTTGTCTAAATTTAGTTCTTAAGTTATTTAGGAACTGAATATCCCAGGTTGTATGGTTACACTGTTTTTCTGTTATGTCTAGTTTGTATTTTCCAGTGAAATTGATATTTTAAAGAGATATTTATTCAGGCATTTTGAAAAAGACCTTAATATTGTCAGTATCTGTTTCATATATTATCTGATGTAATTTCTATTTGAAATAGAGTGGCTGCTTGAGAAATGTGAGATTTAAAGTCAGAATATACTCTGCAAATTATTAAATGTTTGTGTGACTGTGAGAGAAGCTGGAGGAGTGGAACACTGCATTTTTAAACATGCTTTTCTCTATTTGATAACTTGGTGCTATCAGATTTATTCAGAAAAACAAATCGAGTGTGCAGAAATACCTAAAAAAGCACTGTGGGGTTTTTTTTTTAAAGATAAATTATATTTTCATTTTAAATAACAGAAGTCGAGAATGTCTCAGAAGTGAGCACTTTGTCAGCGTCCTCCATGCTCTGACACAGGTGCTCAGGGTATGTAATCATCTTGATCCGTTAAGTCCTTGCTTTCCAAGTTCTTCCTGTGCTTCTCTAGTGCTGAATGCATTAGAATGGGATCTTTGGAAGGTGAGTAGGGGAGTAATTCTCTTGTGCTTGACTTGAATTGAGTGGGAAAGTGGGGGGCTTAGGACATAAAATTTCTTACATGTAATTCAGGTTCTAATTAAATTTCAAACTCTGGATTGCCAATTCATTTATTTTTAGAAGCAACTGCTAAGATTATATACAACAACCATTGACTTTATGGTAGTACTGAATTTCATAAGTATGCTGGCAATTTGCTGTACTTCTCAAAGAAGGTCAGGCTGTTTTGCAACGTTTTCTGGTTTTGCTTAAGGTTCCCAATTAACCTAAACTGATGGGTCTTGTAATCAAGGAACAGATGCCATTCTTATCCTGTCCTGAGGAGTAGTAAGGGTACTTACTACTGTGTACAGCTCTGGAGACAAGAAGCTGTGTCAGATTCCACAATTCAGTTTCAGCTATAGCCTGTTAAAGTTACATTGCAAGGGATTTAATCTGCTTTTTCCTGGTGATTTCAGTAATATTACAAGTTTAAGAAAAACTGGACAAAGCTGTAACAGTAGCATTGTCTGTCCTGGGAACTTCAAATAGTTACTCCTTTGAGCCGCTTGGAAAAATCATTTGGGGGTGGGTGGACAGGGCGAAGGAAGTAGTGTTGATGTATCAAGGTGAAAACGGAAGAATTGGAATGCCTGTTCTACAAATACTTCAATTACAAACATTGAATTAACTGCACAGCTTGTAACTTGAGGTGTAGACTCCCTTTGTAACCTGAGCATAATGCTCTAATTTCATGGTGTAGGTTGCTGAAACCTTTTAAAGTAACAGCAGCTGCTCTCTGCAAAATCACGCAACTTCACAAAGCTCTTCCACGTTTTGGTTTGATTCTGGCATCAGCTGTGAGCTTTTTAGTCATTCTCAGATAATGTGGTATTGTTACCTTTTTTTACTGCAGCTGAATGGTAGAAGAATATTTGTTTAGGTTGAGGGGTTTGTTTGTTTTTTATAACTTAAGCATGCAGACAGGTCTCTCTCTGATGTGATTGGGATGGAACACCAACTACTTCTTATGAAGCACAAATTCTGCCAAAATTGAAGATGACTAGGAAGTTTATTGAAGAGATCTCCTGTTCTCCTTCATCCCCAGTGAAGCTCAAACCAAATAGGTATGCAGTGTTCCAGTGATTGATTTTTTTTAAGTAGCAGGTGAAAGCAAGTAATATGTGTAAGCTTCATCTACTGGTTTACTTTCTATTACCTTTAGCCAGGTCCTTTATGCTTCCACGCAGATATCTTCTTTATTACTGTTTTTGAGTAGCTAGTAGCCCACACTGTTAAAAATTAATATATTAAAGTTTTGGTTTGTTTTATAGAGATCTGTAAGTATTGCCAGCAGTGGCTGTTGCTCTTCCATATTTGTATGTAGCAAATCCTCCTTGTATATATACCCATGAAATGGTTATATGTAAAAGTCTTGAAGGAAAAGGTCTTGAAGTTTAACCTAAAGGAACAGATGCTTCCCTACTCCATTCACTGCAACAGCTAGCAAGGCCTCATTTTCTACAGTTTCCAGGTCCCTGATTGGTGCAGTGTTTTTATGCCTGATTTTTTTATACCTGCAAATTCAGGTATAAACCCCCCCCCACCTGTTATAACTTCGTGAATGTGCTTTCTCTAATTGTCGAATGCTGTCTGCAGAACCTTTAAGTTCTTATTGCATAAACAGGCAAAATGGAAGTTCTGGCTGCCTTGCTTTGGATGCTGAAAACAAGAGGACATCATGTGTTAATTTTGATGCAGATAATTTCAGTGCCTGATACAGAACCATAGAATAGTTAGGGTTGGAAAGGACCTTAAGGTGATCTAGTTCCAACCCCGCTGCCATGGGCAGGAACTATACTGGAGCTTTAACATCCATTTTCTCAGCTACGTAAGAGTTAATGAGTGGTACTCACAGTTGGCATTGTCTGGTAAGAGGACCTCTTGCTCAAGCTGATAGTTAATATATGCTCATAGCGGGAGGGAAAATGGTAAAGGGGAGTCTAATACATTTGCAAAATTAATTTGCATAATTTTATTAGTTGTTTAAGCAAATTATGTATGTAGCTGTCACACAAATGTGTAATTATATATGAAATATGTCAGTCATATTACTATTTGATGAGGCACCCGGGGTGTTTCCAGGAGGCATGCCACTAGTTGTCCTACATTTATGAGTAATTTGTGCTTGAAATACAGATGTTTTATTTCACAATATTTCACAATTTCATAATTGCTTTGTCTTTCATTATCTGTAGCTATATACATTGTTAGTACTTTAAGTGTAGTTGCTGGTTTTATGTTGGCACTTCCTCAGCCTTACTCCAGGGGCTTTTGCTTTTTATAGAGTGCCCTGGCATTGCCTGAGGATAAATTGAATGTATGCTTACTTCCCTCCCCAGTAAGATTCTCAGTATCCTCTGGGGCCTACAATTTGAGCAAACATTAACAATATACTTAAGTCATTCTTTTCCTGCTTTTTATTTCAAACTGCATTGTTATGATTTCTGCCAGATGCAGTATAAAGCATGAAGGAATACTCTGCCTTAAAGCAACACAAGGCAGCACAATAGAAGGGATTCAATTTGGTCAATAGACAAGAAAAATGACAAAACACACAGAGCACAATAACCCAGTCAGTGTGCATAGTTACTGCAATGGGATTCTCTTGTTTTCCAGTTAGGAAAATGGAAGGCAACAGTTGGAGCCTATTCTCAGGGATACTGGTGTGACATGAGTGGAATGTCAGATTTTTGGTCCTTAGATCTCTTTTCCATCTTAATTATCATGCCATTATTTGCCAACAAAAGAAATGAAAGCTCAGTTTAACTAACTTTACTATGCCCGTTAGCCTGTAAAAGGTGGGACTCAAATCAGTGGCAATGTACTGTTGTTAGCATATTTATTGTGAAAGGTACTAATATTTTAAGTGTACAAATTCCCTTCCTAAAAGGAGTTAAACCCCACAAATATAAAATGGGAATATCAGCATGCCAAGGAGCTAGCTGCAAAATGCTTCAGAAGGAAGTGAACGAGGAACTCTTGATATATACCAGACAAGATGCTTGTCTGTAACACGGTAACACAAGGGATCTCCAAGTCCTTGCTTTTATGACAGACATAATAACTTTGTCCTGCCAGTTAGCTTCAGCTGAGAGAAAGAAGCATTTCCATACAAGGAGAATTGTTCCTCCACCTTCCCTTTTTGGCCAGATGACTCCAAGAATATTGAAAACAAGACAGAAGAGCAAAGCTCAGAAGACATTCCTCTGGGTAAAACAGAAAACGTATTTTGTGAGACCTTTGTCTACTGCCATCCAGTCAGCTGCTGACACTGGCCAAGAGAGTCAGCATGGCTAATTGCTGAAGACTTGGCACTGTTCAAAGTAAGATGGTGCTTTGTTTTTATTGACTTCAAAAACTTTTTACTTCAAAGTTTATTACAGCATGGCTAGACCTCAATTAAGGATTACACATGCTTTTGCACACAAGAAAAGCATTTAATTGAAACATTACACGGGTTTGCTTTCTCTCTGCCTCCTGGGCTGTGAAACAGTTACAGACACTTCCTGTAAACCTTGCTGTTGTGTCACCAGCACAGACAGCAAACGGGGACTTTGTCAGCGATGTCCTTAACTTGTGTAACTGTTTATCACTCCCCAAAGCAATGCCAAAATCGTTACATAAAAGCATTTGCAGGGCCAGGAGGAAAGGTGAATTTGAGATGTGCGTTACATTGTGAAGACTTGGGGGTTTCTGTTTGTTTTGAGGTTTATTTCCTTTATTTTAAATTTCTCATTGCTGTTAGTGTTTAGTAATAACACTTCTGTGGATGTCTCAATTTTTAGCATTTTAGCAATTTTTCATCTACTCAGCATTAAAATGATTCAAAAGAAGCCTGTTGCTGTGGTTCCCCCTTTCCATCTGTTTCCGTTGTCATAGGCACTGACTGAAGAAAAATTGGAGTAACAGCCTGGTCAGAAGCAAGAGGAACAGTGGAGCAAATCCCAACCCAGTGTCAACCACAGGGGGAAACACAGTAGACAGAGAAATACATTCCTCACAGCTAAATGAATCTGTAAGCCTGGATTCATGTGCACTTATAGCATCTGCTTTGACTTTGCTGGGGCTGTGTGTAGGACTCTCAGTAAATCTGGAGAACTGGGACACTGAGTAACGGGAGCATTTTCTTTTATCTGAGCTGAAGTGATGGAATTAAATGTTACTTAAAAAATAGACTCTTGTTCATGGATAGAAGAATACTATTCAAAAGTTAATTACAGACAAGCTCTTTCTTAAAGATACAGGATTTTGGGCTTCACCCCAGAGTGGATTTAATGATGCTGATAAAAGGCATTCCATATATAGACTGGAACAAATGTAATTTTATGGTACTAATAATAATGGTACTTTTTCAGTGTGTTTGTCTCACTCATTGGAAGAATTTCTTAAAACTTCACACCCTTTTTTGTGAGCACTTTGGAACGCACGTAAATGTTAAAAATACAATACATTTTATGATACTTCCAGGCCTTGGGACATACAGTGTCTCCAGCCATACCTGTTTTACCACTACAGTCCCTGGTTCCAGCACAGCTAGAGCCTACAACCCCTGACCTGTTTCTTCAAGCAGCAGCAGCTGACAGCAGCAGTTGTAACCATCGATCCGAGGTCAACTGTGCAGATGCTTTTGGTGACTCCACTTCTATCAGGTAACATTTTACTTGTAGTTTTCTGGTCACATTTTGCCATTGAAAATAAGTCCTCAAATCTTTATTAAATAGTATTGCTTACTTTAAAACTTATTGACAGAGAGCGGAAACGATGGGGAAATAGTCTTTCACCAAGTCCTTTAGAAAATAGTACATCCCCAGATGCTGGCTTATGTAATTGATGTTAATTACATAGAATTTTAAACACTCTCGTCTTTGTATAGTGTCACCTATTACCAGTTTTATCTTAGTTTGATCTCTGTCCTTTGAGCTAGTAACGAGTATTCACCTAAAATTTCATTTTAGACTTGGTCACCAACAGTTCCAGGGACTGGTCCTGATCCTCAGACCACAGTGACTTTGGCATGGATGAACTCAATGTAGAAGTTTCCCTGCTGGTGTATGTCAACCCCTGGAAAGCAAAGCTTGTGTACAGCCTACATCAGTTGTGGTGTTAAGAAGAGTGAGATGCCTGCTTTTAAACGAGAGCTGAGTGTCACTGCTGAGCAGGTCGAAGTTGGATTTTCCTTATTGATGAACTGTTCAGTAATTGTTTATTTGGTTGTAGGTTTTAGTATTTTATTGTAATCACGAGTAGCACTACGCTACTTGTCTTCTCCCTTCTGCATTCCTCCCTTTGCACAGTATGGGGATTTCACTGCCGGTGCTCCAGGTGAGCAGTCTATCGTTCATCTTTCACGTAGGCAAGTTTTCTTTGTGTATTTTTGCACTAAATCTTGAAGATTCAGTTACTTGAAGATTTAGCTCTGTTACCTGCCCGGGCAGAAATGGCTCTTTGACCGGTCATTACACTCCCGTATCCGCACTGCAATAAAAGCTTGCTGTCTGTCCTTGTCCCCAAGCCTCGTTCCTGCCCGTGCTGCGCCCGACTTCCCGCTGAGCTATGTCGCGACATAACCCATCGCCGACAGCAGCCCGGACCCCAGCGCCACCGGGGCC